>NC_139040.1:11826913-11946398 GCF_964662115.1 Mustela nivalis
AATGGTAAGTGATCTTGAGCATCTTTTCATGTGTTTGTTGGCCATCCATGTTATCTTTGGAAAGATGTCTATTCATGTCTTCTGCCCATTTTTTCATTGGATTATTCATTTGGGGAGGCAGAGTTTCATAAGTTCTTTATATATTTTGGATACTAACCCTTTATTGTATATATCCTTTGTAAATATCTTCTCTAATTCCATAGGTTGCCTTTTAGTTTTGTTGATTGTTTCCTTTGCTGTGCAGAAGCTTTTTATTTTGATGTAGCCCCAATAGTTTATTTTTGTTTTTATTTCCCTTGCATCAGGAAACATAACTAAACTACAGTGAGATACCACCTCACACGTGTCAGAATGGCTAAAATCAACAACACAATAAACAACAGGTGTTGGTGAGGATGTGGAGAGAAAGAAACACTCTTGCTCTGTTGGTGGGAATACAAACTGGTTCAGCCAGTGTGGAAAACAGTATAGAGGTTCCTCAAAAAGTTAAAAGTAGAACTACCCTACAACCCAGCAATTGCACTATTAGGTATTTACCCAACAAATACAAAAAATACTAATTCAAAATAAAAAATACTTAGGAATCAATTTAACAAAAACCACGTAAGAGCTGTACATTGAAAATTGACACACATTGCAGACAGAAATTAAAGACCTAAGTAAGTGGAGAGATTAATGTTCACAGGTCAAAAGTTGCAACATTGTTAAAATTTTAATTCTCCCAGGAAGCCTGATTGGCTTGGTCGGCCTTTGGCTCGGGTCATGTATCCCAGGATCCTGGAATCAAGTCCCACATCGAGCTCCTTGCTCAACAAGGCATCTGCTTCTCCCTCTGCCTGCCTCTCCCCCTGCTTGTGATTGCTCTTTCTTTCTCTCTAACAAATAAATAAATAAATAAAATCTCTTAATAAAGATTTTAATTCTCCCTATATTGATTTATCAATTCACCACCATCACAATAAAATCATAGCAGGCTTTAACATTTATAGAAAATTTGATTTAAAAATTTATACATGGAAGTGTGTAAACCTGGCGATTCACAGACCTGTACCCCTGGGGCTAATAATACATTATATGTTTATAAAAAATTATTTAAAAAAATTATACATGGGCACCTGGGTGGCTCAGTCAGTAAGCATCTACCTTCTGCTTAGGTCCTGATCCAGGGGTCCTGGGATCGAGCGCCGCTTTCGACTCCTGGCTTGTCAGGGAGTCTGCTTCTCCCTCTCCCTTTTCTCCTCCCCACTGCCATTTGTGCCCACTCTCTCTCAAATAAATAAATAAAAGCTTTTAAAAAATAAAAATAAAAGGATAATAAATATAAAATTTATGTGAATGTATGAAGGGCTCTAAACAAGAGCAAAGTTGGATAAGCTGCACTAGCTCATTTTAGTGCTTATTAAATTGCAGTGATCAAGACAGTGTGGTACTGGCATAAGGATAAGCAAATAGATCAATGGAACAGAAAAGAGCAGGAGTTGGCAAGCTCTTCCTGTAAAGGGACAGACAGTAAATATTTTGTGTCTTGCAGGTTGTACAATGTCACAACTACTCAACTCTGGAGTAGGTGGAAGCAACTATTGACAATATTTAAATGAATGAGTGTATATGTTTTCATAAAACTTCATTTATGGACACCCAGACTTGAATTTCATATAATTTTCACACCATGAAATATTTTCCTTTTGATTTTTTTCTCATTTAAAAATGTTGAAAAAAACTTTACTACTTCATGAGCCATACAAAAATAGGCACAAAAGGAAAATTTGTTGGAGGAAAGTGGAATGATTCATATCTCCCAAGAAAATTAAATAAGGCCACATTGCCTTGGAGAGATTTTAGGTAAGATATCCAAAAATAATAGGTTATGGGAAAGAATGGGAGAGAACCAAATGAACCACTGAACGAAAGGGCTTCGGGGAAGGTCCTGGAGGAAACATGCCCGATCATATCACCTCATGGAACTGAACATGGTGAAATGAAGAGGGGGTAGCAGGTCACTCTGGGATGGATATTTAGGGGATATTGAGGAAACCCTCCTTTTCTCCAATCACAGCATCTTGTCCTCCCCTGCCCCCACAGAGGTGTCAGGAACAGTGTTTTGTGATGTCCCAGCCACCTCAACCACTACCACTGGCTCAATGACCAAACAAAGCTAAAGGGTATCACTCCTCATTGGTCAGGAGGCCTGGGGTAGACCACTGGGAAGCATATGGCTTATAAGATCTGCACATCAGAGAAGCCTAGCATAAGTATGGAACAACCAAACACTAGCACAGAAAAAGCAGCCCCAAGGCCCAAAAGGAAGACGGAAAAGAAGAGTCCATGTCAACCCAAGCCCAGAAGCAGTGGCAAGGTCAGATGATCCTATCTATGCTCTCCTTCTCCACAGGTCTCCCCAGGACCCCTGCCCTACCCTTACCTGACCCAAATCGCTTCCTCAACCCACATTCCTACTCAGGAAGCCCCATTCCTATACATTCCCATCCTCTTCTCCCAAAACGAATGCCATGCCGACTCACCCTATCGCCTTTCCAGGTCCAGAAGAAAACCACGAAGGCAAAAAGACCCCTTCAAAGGAATTTGAGGGAAAAAAGTTCTCAGTCACCCCCCTCTTGCTCAAGAACTCGTAAGGTGGCAATTAGGCCAATGATATTCATCTGCTACCACAAGGGGACTAAGGCATGCAGTGAAAATGGGGACAGCGGGATCAAGGAGCACTGGAAAATGCAACCATCCCAAGTAACATTTTGTGCAGCCAGCAAATGTCGAGCCTGGGCTCGAAACCTAGAACTAGCTACAGCATCTTATGAAGCAGCTGTGGAGAACTGGTGAAACACATAGGGGCCTAATCTAGAGCAAAGGGCTACAGAGATGATGATAAAAGGAAAATCAACCAATTGTGAAAGGGCCACGTGTATGTGTGTCGGTGATGGACGATGAAAATGAAGGGAACAGACAGGCATGTGAGCAGGGAGGGTGGTGAGGTCCTGGATAGCTGGGGGCCAGACTGGCAGGTCCACAGTTAGCCAGACACTGGGGATAAGGACTGGGTGAGGGCTGAGAACTAAAGACAAATTTTCCCAACACTTTGTCCCACAAGCAAGAAGAAAGAGCTTTGGTGGTTCTACGTGTGTTTGGTGTAAAGACGAGGCAGAAAGTCAGAGTTGAGGTTATCAGAACCCAGGCGGGAAGAGGGTTTACTGTGTGGTGGGTGACAATGACGCTCCACCCAAAAAGGTAGACAACAAAAGCACTGTCAGGTCACCTAGACACCTCCTGGTTACCTTACCCTCCTCTGGGTTGCCTATACCATTGTGAGGTATGTTGTACCCCACCCAATGCTGTAAGCCACTAAAGGACTTCAGGCGGACAAAAAGCTCGCCCTATAGAAAGTCCCCAACAGCACCCCCACACACTAAAATAATGGAGTTTGGAGGTTCCAAACCCAAGAACAATTAGGCAACTTTCTCGTTAAGAAGGCTGAGGTGGAGGAGTGGCCTACCATGGGTAGGGCAGTAGGAATGGTGTGTCCACCTACAGGCAATAAAGGGAAACAGTGTCCACAGAGAATATTAATATAAGAGCAACAAAACCCAGTAAAAGGCAGTCTTGTTTTTATTAGCGCCATAACCAACCATTTCGAAATCCCCCCCACCCCAAAATCCTCTTGGTCTAAGTTCTTAAAAGATTGCTGTGGTTAACATTAAGTTTTAATATATATTAAAGTCCAAATTAGCCAATTTTTAGAATTCATGTTTTAATAATCATCTTATTCTATAAGGAAGTTAATTTGATCAATCCTCATTAAATAGTTGGCCTTGGGCCCAGGCTCTTCTTCCTTACAGTAAGTTCTCAACCATTAAGAATCATTTGAGCTTGCTTTGAGTAC
Organism: Mustela nivalis; assembly: GCF_964662115.1. Taxonomy (NCBI): domain Eukaryota; kingdom Metazoa; phylum Chordata; class Mammalia; order Carnivora; family Mustelidae; genus Mustela; species Mustela nivalis. Next base: position 11,830,806 of record NC_139040.1, read on the forward strand.
ACTTCCAGACTGCAATCCCTGTGGTCATATATAATATACGTATCCCAGGGGCGCCTGGGTGGCTCAGTGGGTTAAAGCCTCTGCCTTCGGCTCAAGGTCATGATCCCAGGGTCCTGGGATTGAGTCCCGCATCGGGTTCTCTGCTTAGCAGGGAGCTTGCTTCCTCCTCTCTCTCTGCCTGCCTCTCTGCCTATTTGTGACCTCTCTCTCTCTCTCTCTGTGTCAAATAAATAAAAAAAAACTTTTAAAAAATATATGTATCCCATATTTAAAAAGGAGATTCTAAATTAAAAATTATAGCATAGTGATTATAAAGACGGAGACCAACTTGAGTTACTTCAGCTGTGATTTCATGTAATCATTTGTTTTTACTGATGTCTAAATCACTGAAACAAAGTGTGCAGTTAAAGGAGTAAAATTTTGGGGTATAATGAAACTTGTATTTTGAAAATATTTTACAAAATTTAGATAGAATCTTTTTTTTTAAAGATTTTATTTTATTTACTTGAGAGAGAGTGAGAGCATGTTCATGCGTAAGGGGGGGGGAGGGGCAGACTCCCCACCATGCAAAGAGCCTGATGCAGGGCCTGATGTCAGGACCCACAGATTATGACCTGAGCTGAAGACAGATGCTTAACCAACTGATCCACCCAGGCTCCCCATAAGCAATATCTATAAAAATGAAATGTGTTCCTTAATTGTTCATTATTTTAATGCTATAATAAAAATCAAAATAAAATTTTGCATTGGTTGTATGATTTAGTAGTTGCCTAAATTCTAACTTTGCATGTGCTTTTTAAAAATTAACTTATAATGTATTATTTGTTTCAGGGGTACAGGTCTGTGATTCATCAGTCTTACACAACACACAGTGGTGATTACAATACTTACCCTCCCCAATGTCCATCCCCCAGCCACCCCATCCCCCCACCCCCCTCTCCTCCAGCAACCCTCAGTTTGTATTTTGATCTTCTCAAAGTTTCCTTATGATTTTTACAGTGATTATTATATATAAAATGTTCTATAGGGGCATCTGGCTGGCTCAGTTGAAAGAGCATGAGATTCTTGATCTCAGGGTTGTGAGATCAAGCCCCATGTTGGGCGGAAAGATTACCACAAAAATAAACTGCCTGTGTTTAAAATGTACAATTTGTTAAGTTTCAATATACATACACATCTGGTAAACCATCACACCAAATCAAAATTGTGAATGTATCCAACCACAATCCCTTAAAGTTTCCTCATGGCCTTGATGATCCCTCCTCCCCACCAGCAACTCCATCCCCAAGCAACCATCAATCAGAATTTTTTCACTATTACATTAGTTTCCATTTTCTATAATTTTATATAAACGGAATCCCCGAGCATATACTCTTGTGATTACCTTCTTTCACTGTGCATATTTTGAGTTATCTATATTGGGTATATCAGTAGTTCATTGCTTTTTATTGCTGAGTAGCATTCCACAGATTTTTTTTAGCCATACACTCTTTGTCCATTCATCTGTTGTTAAACAGGTGGTTGCTTCCAGTGCTTAGCTATTACAAAGAAAGGTGCTAGAAACATACATGTACAGGTCTATGTATGAACATGTGATTTCTTTTCTTTTGGGTAAATACCTAGGAACAGCTAGAACACATGTAGGTGTTTCCTTTTTTAAGAAACTGTCAAATTCTAATGAATCGTTGAATACTACATCAAAAACTAATGCTGTACTATACTTTGGCTAATTGAACATAATAAAAAAAAAGAAAAGAAGCTGCCAAACTCTTTTCCAAAGTGATTGTGCCACCAGCAGTGTATGAAAATCCCAGTTCCTCCACATCTTCACCACTTGATGCGCTCAATCTTTTTTTTCCTAAATGTAAATCAATTTTTTTTTTTACCTTGGATTGTCTTATCCTTTCTCTACCACACTCCTGTTACTTTTTTTTTTAAATTGAAGTATACATCTATAACACAGTGATTCAGCAACCGTATTCTTGACGCAGTGCTCGCCATAAGTGTAGTCACCATAGAAAGTTATTACAATATTATTGACTCTATTTCCTCTGCTATACTTTTCACCCTCATGACTTAATTTATAACTGGAAGTTTGTACTTCTTAATCTCCTTTACCAATTTTTCTCATTCCCCTACTCCCTCCCCTCTGGCAACCACCAGTTCGTTCTATGTATTAATGAGTCTATTTCTGTTTGTTTGTTCATTTCTTTTGTTTTTTAGACTCCACATATAAGTGAAATGATATGGTATTTGTCTTTCTCTGTCTAACTTGTTTTACTTATCATAATGCCCTCTAGGTCCACCCATGTTGTGGTGCATGACAAGATTCCATTCTTTTTTATGGCTGAGTAATAGGAATACTGGAATATTACTCAGCCATTAAAAAAAAAAACCTTGTCAATGTGTGTGTATGTATACACACACACACACACACACACACACACACACACACATCACATCTTTATCCATTCATCAATTGATGGACATTTAGGTTGTTTCCATATCTTTTTACCCAAGGAAAGTAAAAACACTAATTTGAAAAGATACACACACTCCTATTCTTACTGTGGCATTATTTACAGTAGCCAAGATATGGAAGCAATCTTTTAAAATTTTACTCATTCTAATACAAGAGTCATAGTGTCCCACTGTGGTTTTAACTTATATTTCTATGATGACTGATGTGCTTATCTGCCAGACATATATTTTCTTCTGTCAAGTTTTGCCCTTTTCATTAAGTTGACTTGTCTCCTTATTATTAGGTTTTCAAAGTTCTTTACATATTCTGGATATAAATTCTTTGTTGGATATGTGAATTGCAAATATTTTCTCCCAGGCTGTACCCTGTCTTTTCATTCTCTTAACAGTGTGTTTCTCATAACAAACATTTTTAACTTTGATGAAGCCTTAATTTATCATTTTTTTCTACTACAAATAGTGTTAGAGGGTCTCTGAATTTTTATAATCTCTAGATTTATATCTTTCACCAAATTTTGAAAATCTTTAGTCATTCTATCTTCAGATATGTTTCCTGCCCCCACACACTCCCCTCCTCCTGAGATTCTGACAATATGAGTGTTAGATTTCCTAGAATTTTTTCACAGATCCCTACACCCCTGTATATATTTTTAGATATTATTTTTCCTCTCTTCTTAAAATTGAATTATTCCTCTTGATTGTTCTTCAAGAACAGTTACCCTTCCTCTCATCTTGATTCTACTTTTGAGTCCAGCCAGTGAGTTTTTATATTTTGATTACTGTATTTCACAGATTTAAAATTTCCATTTTTTTCTTCTTTATATTCCCTACCTCTTTGCTGGGATTTTTCTTTGTCTTTCTATTTATTTCAAAAACATTTGCCTTTTCTCATTAGAGCATTTTCTAGTGGCTTTTATAAGTACCGCGCGCTAACCGATTGCGCCACTGGAGCTCCTCTAGTGGCTTTTAAAATCGTTATCAGATAATTTCAACAACTGCATCATCTTGGCATTTGACATTCATTGGTTATCTTTTACCATGGAAGTTGAAATTTTTTCTGGTTCTTAATATACTGAGTAATTTTGGATTCTCTCTTGGACATTTATCCAGTTGATTATTCCATTTTTGAAGGGAGGCATGCTAAAATCTCCTGCTGTAATTATGGATTTATTAAATTCTCCCTCTATATACAGCAGTTTTATTTTACATATTTCAAGGTTATGTTGTAAGGAACATACAAGTCCATTATAACATCTTAATTGATGTTCCTCTTTATCTTTATTAACACACTCTCTCTCAAATTCTATCTTGTTTGATATTATTTTGTTTCACTAGCATTTCTTGATTAAGATTTAGATGGCATATATTTGTTATATGTCTTTAATTTAAATGTTCTGTTGGTTTGGCTTGAGGTATTTTATAAACAGCATATAGCTTGACTTTGTTGCATAAGTAATAATGATAGTCTCTTCTTCTATGTAGCTAAATTTAGTCTGTTCACATTCATAGTGATTGTGACATTTTTAGAAATTTCATGCTTTCTGTTTAGCATCACTTTCTTTGTTTCATTTTTCTTCTTTTCTGCATTCAGTTGGATTTATAAAGTTTTCTATATATTTCTCCTCTGTAAATTTTGAAGCTATAGATACTATTTCTATCTTTTTTAACTGGTTATCCTTACTATCTTAAGGACATACAAAGTTATACCTTTTTCTGACATGGTCTAAAATTGTTTAGAATTTTCAATCCCCTACTGAATATGACAGATTTTAGCATAACTACAAACTGAACACTCATTTTATTTTGTCTAAAACATTAGTTTTACATTTATTTAAACATCAAAAAACCAGTTTTTATATCCAATTAATTAAATATATCAATATACTACCTATTTCTGTTTTAACCACTTTTTTAAAATTTCTTTTCAGCGTAACAGTATTCATTGTTTATGCACCACACCCAGTGCTCCACGCAATCCGTGCCCTCCCTAATACCCACCACCTGGTATCCCAACCTCCCACCCCCCGCCCCTGCCCCTTCAAAACCCTCAGGTTGTTTTTCAGAGTCCATAGTCTCTCATGGTTCACCTCCCCTTCCAATTTCCCTCAACTCCCTTCTCCTCTCCATCTCGCCTTGTCCTCCATGCTATTTTTAACCACTTTTTTTGTATCTTAACCTCCCTTCCTTTTAAGAGTTGCTTTAGTGAGGGTCTCTGGAATCTAAACTTAATGAGTCTCTGCATGCCTAAAAATACTTTATTCTACCCTCACTCTTGAGAATTTGTTTCCTTAACACTTTAAAGACTCTTTTTACTGTGAGTCTAATTGTTATTCTTTCATAAATAATCAATCTTTGGGATGCCTGGGTGGTTGGGGCAGTCAGTTAAGCATCCAACACTTGGTTTCAGTTCAGGTCCTGATCTCAGGGTTGTGAGATCAAACCCTGCGTTGGGTTCCACGTTCAGTGCAGGGTCTGCTTGAGACTCTTTCTGTCTCTGCCCCTCACTCCCCGCCAAATAAATACAAAAAATAAGTCTTAAAAAATCAATCTTTTCTTTCTGGTAGTTTTTAAGGTATTACCTTAATCCTTAATGTTCTGCAATTCTACTTCCATGCACCTAGCTATGTATTTATTTTCATTTATCCTCTCAATACCCGAAATACACTCCAGAACTAAGGACTCAGGTATTTCTTTAATGCTGGAAATTTTTTCTATTACATCAGCAAATACTCTTTCTCTGCAGTCTTCTTTACCACCTCTGGAACTCCTCTCAATATAGTCCATTTCTCTTCACTGTTTTATTTTTAAAAATATCTTTCTCTTTTTGTGCTACACTTGGCATTCCTCACTTTGCTATTTTCTCTTTGTGTCCAATCCCAAGTATATCCTCTGTTGAGTTTGCATTTAAATGACTTTATTTTCTTTTCCAAGATTTCTAATTGGTTCTTTCATATCCATCTTGTCTCCTCTTTCATTTGTTTATTTTCTGTTTGTTCCATAATTTCCTGTTACTTTTATTTATTTTTTAAAGATTTTATTTTTAAGTAATCTCTACATCCAACATGGGGCTCAAACTCACAACCCTGAGATCAAGAGTTGTACACTCCACCAAGTAAGCCAGGCAGGCACCCCTTTAATTTCCTGCTATTTTAAAATTAAAGTTGTTTGTATACTTCTTTGAGCATCCCCAACATCCTTTAAAAAATCTTTGACAGACGTTTCCATAAAATCATTTCATTCTGAATGAATTCACATTCTGATTGTTTATTTCTGCGGTGATCTTTCTCAGTGTCCATTTTTTATGTATTTTAAAATTTTGGTGTGGAGGCTTGTTTGAATAGGATATAATTTCGTTTCTCTCCCACACTGTCTATGCTCCATGCTTCCTTTTATTGGCATTCTGTGCTGATCCTACATAATTCCCAGGACTGCAGTCCAGAACCAGGTCTTACTGCAGATTTTCAGGACTTCTGTCACATATAATGATACTGAAGATAGGGCAAGGCAGTGGCAACTTGATTCAGTTCTTCATACCAACAGTTTTTCTTTGGTCTTCTACCCCCAGGTCAGTAGGTTCCTATAATGTTCTAGCCACCAACACTGAGAGAAATGCAGTAAACTTTCCTGAGCTCTAGATGCATATATCCAACTACACACCTGACCTCTCCCCTGGGTGTTTGATAGGCATCCCAAACTTTATGTGTCTAAAGTTGAACTCTTGATTTTCACTCTCACTCCAAATCCTCCTCTAGTGTTCCTCATCACAGTAAATGGCACCACCATTCATGCAGTTGCTCAGGCAAAAACAAAACAAAACAAAACAAAAAACCTTGGAGTCACCCTTAAATCTCCTTCCTTCACCACTCTACATCAAATCCATGAGCCAGAACTGTCACCTCTTCTTCATAATATAGCCAGAATCCAGGAACTTCTCGTCCCTTCCATCACTACCTCTATGGTCAAAGATACCATTCTCTTTTGTCTGGATGATTTCAATAATTACTTACGGGTCTCCGTGTTTCTGCTCCTGACCAAGATATTCTACCAGAATATCTACCAGATATTCAAAGTTCACTTCATGGTGTGAATCAGATCACATCATTCCTCTGTTGAAAACCTTCCAATGACATTCACATTCAAATCTAAATTGCCCCTGGTGACTGCTCCGGTGACCAACAAGTTCCTATGGGATCTGGTTCCTGCTTATTTCTCCAAATCTACTCCTGTAACCCTCCACCATCCTTACAAGGTATTGTGGAGATTAAATGTTATCATGTATGTAAAGTACCTATCACAGAGACTGACACATGTCCATTGTTCAATATATGCATAACTATTATTATAGTTGTGCAATGAAGTTGTTGAATGGGGCCTGGCCTAGAATGATTGGACATGAGCACAGAGCAATACAAGGAAAGTCATGGAAAGCAGAACAGGGTGAGGTAATTACTTAGTTAGAAGGGGCTAAGAGAAGCTCATGCAAAAGGATTGAGATACTGTGCTTTTCTGCAATTACTTTCCACTCCTTCCTGCTCAACACACACACACACACACTGCATCTGGGTCATGTTATGATGAGCAAACATCCTTTCAGTCATTTCATATTACAATCAACTGTTGGCTTGCAAAAGCTTACAGATTTTTTTTTTTATTTTATTTATTTATTTGACAGACAGAGATCACAAGCAAGCAGAAGGCAGGGAGAGAGAGAGAGGGGAGGAAGCAGGCTCCCCGCTGAGCAGAGAGCCCGATGTGGGGCTCGATCCCAGGACCCTGAGACCATGACCTGAGCCGAAGGCAGAGGATTTAACCCACTGAGCCACCCAGGTGCCCCAAAAGTTTACAGATTTTGAAGTTTTATTTAAAACGCTAGTTTTGAGGTGCCTGGGTGGCTCAGTGGGTTAAAGTCTCTGCCTTTGGCTCAGGTTATGATCCCAGGGTCCTGGGATCGAGCCCCACAACAGGCTCTCTGTTCAGCGGGGATCCTCCTTCCCCATCTCCCTCTGCCTGCTCTCTGCCTACTTGTGATCTCTGTCAAATAAATAAATAAATAAAATCTTAAAAAAAAATAAAAAGCTGGTTTTCCCCTACCTTCCTAGAAGGGCCAAACTATGATGGCCAGTCACAAAATACAAGCCACACTTACACCAATCTCTTTCCTTCAACTGGAGTTATTTAAAGTAGGAGTTAATGGGGCACCTGGGTGGCTAGGTGGGTTAAGCCTCTGCCTTTGGCTCAGGCCATGATCTCAGGGTCCTGGGATCAAGCCCCGCATCAGGCTCTCTGCTCAGCGGGGAGCCTGCTTCCTCCTCTCTGCCTGCCTCTCTGCCTACTTGTGACTTCTCTCTCTGTCAAATAAATAAATAAAATCTTTTAAAAAAATAAAAAAATAAAGTAGGAGTAAAAAAACGTAGTTTTTGAAGGCAAAATCCTGATGCACCATCATTTATCAATAGCATGCTGGTATTCTCCAAATCTTGCTGATTTGGGTATATAATTTACAGATCTACAAATCATTCAAAAGACAGTTATCTTTTGATTCTACTGAAAATAAGAATAAGCCAATTCTTGCTCGGTGGTACTATTGATTCCTACACAGTGATCTACTGTTCATCAGTTCTCACCAAAGAAAGTTCACACAGAGAACGGTTAGGGCAAAATTTGTTGGTATAATTTGATTGTTGAACTCTTTTGTATTATAAATTGGTCGTTATCAGTTATGTAGTAGATAGAACTCTCCAAAAAACAGGTTTTCAAAATACCCTTCTCAATATTATTTCTGGAGTCACATCAGAGTTAAAAATAGCTCCAATATGTTTTGGTTTGAAAAAATATAATTATGCCAAGCGACCTTGAGGGGAAATCCATGCCAGCATGTTTAGATTATTTCCTGATGTTGGGAGAAGGTGGGCAGGTACCAAATCCCTCTCCCAGCTCAACCCCAGGCCTGTCATTAAAGCAGATAATTGCCCGCCCCTCTTCGCCTCAGTGAAGGGGGCTCAGAACAGAATGCTTCCAGCCAAAAAGGGGTGACTGAAGCCATCTCCTATTTTGTCTAGTCAGCAGTCAGCATGACACATAAGAGAATATTGTTGCATTAATTGGCATTAATCTTTATGGAACTGATTGAAAATTAAAGAAAAATGCTAAGCTCTGTTTCCAAAATGTAAAAAAGGCAAAGGCTAAGTGAAACCTCTCACACAGCTACACTCTGGGAGTTTGTGGAAAGAAGGTATGATCTACCTTTTTCATTAATAACATCCATGCTGGGGCGCCGGAGTGGCTCAGTGGGTTAAAGCCTCTGCCTTTGGGGCGCCTGGGTGGCTCAGTGGGTTAGGCCTCTGCCTTAGGCTCAGGTCATGATCCCAGGGCACTGGGATCGAGCCCCTCATCGGGCTCTCTGCTCAGCGGGGAGCCTGCTTCCTCCTCTCTCTCTGACTGCCTCTCTGCCTACTTGTGATCTCTCTGTCCAATAAATAAATAAAAATCTATAAAAAAAAAAAAGCTTCTGCCTTTGGCTCAGGTCATGATCCCAGGGTCCTGGGATTGAGCCCCGCATTGGGCTCTCTGCTCAGCAGGCAGCCTGCTTCCCTTCCTCTCTCTCTGCCTACTTGTGATCTCTGTCTGTCAAGTAAATAAAATCTTTAAAAAAAATAACATCCAGGCAAAGCCCTCTCTAAGGCCTGACATGGGAGAGGGTGATGTTTAGGACCAACTGCTGAGGGCAGGGAAGAACTGGGCTTCTTGTTTTTTTTGTTTGTTTGTTAACTACGTGTGTCCCAGGGCATGAAGAGGGGGAAAACTGGAACACCATCCAATGGGTTCTCTTTCCTTTGAGACTAATTTTACCTTTACATTGTCTCTGCTAATATTGAAAGTCTAAATTCTCTAGATTCTAGTTAAGCAGCACCAAAACAACTCTCCAGCTCAGTTTTTTAAAAAAGATTTTATTTATTTATTTGAGAGAGAGAGAGAGAGAGAGAGAGAAAGAAAGAAAGAAAGCGAGCACATGAGCCAGGGAGAGAGGCAGAGAGAGAGAGAGAGAGAGAAGTAGACTCCTGGCTGAGCAGAGAGCCCAATGCTGGGCTCGATCCCAGGACCCTGGGATCATGACCTGAGCCAAAGGCAGAGGCTTTTTTTTTTATAGATTTTTATTTATTTATTGGACAGAGAGATCACAAGTAGGCAGAGAGGCAGTCAGAGAGAGAGGAGGAAGCAGGCTCCCGGCTGAGCAGAGAGCCCGATGCGGGGCTCGATCCCAGGACCCTGGGATCATGACCTGAGCCAAAGGCAGACATTTAACTGACTGAGTCTCCCAGGCACCCTTCTCCAGCTCAATTTTTAAACCAAGTTAAAAATAAATTTAATTGGCAAGTTTTATTTGGAAATATTTATAAATATGCGTATTTACACAGGTTAGTATATACACATATATTTCCTTGTTCTGTCATTTAGAGAACCTAGAAGCAATAACACGCTAGTAACAAAGAGCACAGGTAGCATGTAGATCTGGCTTTCTAAGACTATTCTCCAGTAAAAGGAACCAGGGCTCTCTGGAGAAATGGCTCATTCCAGAACTGGGGCAAGAAACATTCAAGATGATACTAAAGTTCTTACAGGCACCAGAAAGTAAGAAGTTACTCCAAAGAGATGAAGGGAAGCAGGGAGGGAAGGAGGGAGGGGCAGAAGGATCAAGATGGCAGAATAGGTCGTTCCTGACTTCAGTCCGCCTCACAAAAAGACAGATTAGGAACTATCCATAAACAAGATTACCTTTTTGAAAATTCCAGAACCTGGAGGTGAGGCTGAAGCATCCCTCTGGATCAGAGAGAGCAAGAAACACTGTCTTAGAAGGGTAAGGGGAAAGGATGCCTTTTGACTGCATCCTCCCGGGACGGTCCAGTGTGGCACTAAGAGGGTCCCCTTGGGCCTATGGTTTCTCCACTGGGAAAAAGAGAGTCCAGGGCAGACATCCAGCTTCTCCAGCATTGCAGAATGCACCCTGGGAGGCCAACTTGGATCTTGCCCCACAAAGATCACGGGGGGAATTGGCGAGACTGGACTATTGGGGATTAAATAGAGGGGGTGGAACTTACAGAAATGAGCCCACAGATCTTGACAGACCATATTTTTATTAGCAGCAGTACTCAAGCAGAGATCACAGCCAGTGCCTCCGCCTACGTGCAGCGCCAAACCACTGTATCTAATTGGTCAGAGAGCTCAGTTGACAGTCTGCCTGGTTGGGGTCCCAAGCTAATAGTCAGTAGCAGCCACAGAGCTCATCTTAGAGCTGTGTTTAGGCAGAGAGCTAAGTCAGAATCTGTGTACAGGGCGCCTGGGTGGCTCAGTGGGTTAAGCCTCTGCCTTTGGCTCGGGTCATGATCTCAGGGTCCTGGGATCGAGTCCCGCATCGGGCTCTCTGCTCAGCGGGGAGCCTGCTTCTCCATCTCCCACTCCCCCTGCTTGTGTTCCCTCTCTCTCTCTCTCTCTCTGTCAAATAAATAAACAAATAAATATCTTTTTAAAAATTTAAAAAATAAAAATAAAAAGAAGTTGTGTACAACAGCAGAGTATAGTCTCCAGCCCTGCCCAGCCAGGAAGCTTGGCCAGACAACCCAGGCAGCCATGAAGCTGAAGTGATTTGTTCATCATGTAATGTCCTTCTTTGTGTCTTGTGATAGGTTTTGACTTAAAGTCTATTCTGCCTAATATAAGTATAGCCAAGCTTATCTTTTATCTTAATTTTTTTATTATGTTCTGTTAGCCAGCATACAGTACATCATTAGTTTTCGATGTAGTGTTCCACGACTCATTAGTTGCGTATAACACCCAGAACTCATCATAACACGTGCTTTCCTTAACACCCATCCCGGTTACCCCAGCTCCCCCTCCCCCTCCCCTCTGTAACCCTCAGTTTGTTTCCCAGGATCCAAAGTCTCTCATGGTTTGTCTCCTTGTTGTTTTTGCTTCACATTTGCATGGAATATCTTTTTCCATCCCTTCATTTTCAGCCTATTTATGCCGTGAAATCTATAGCGAGTCTCTTGCAGACAACATATAGTTGGATCTATTTTTTAAATCCATTCAGCCACTCTATGGCTTTTGATGGGAAATTTAATCTGTTTACATTTAAACTATACATAGGGAAGGATCTACTATGTTCACTGTTTACCATCTGTCTTATAATTCATCCTTCTTTTCTCTCTTGCTGTCTTCCTTTGTGTTTCATTAATTTTTTGTGCTAATTATCTTGGTGTCCTTTTTTGTGTGTATAACTTCTACAGGTATTTTCATTGTGACTATCATGGGGCTTATATAAATAGTCTTATTATAATAACAGTCTATTATAAGCTGATAACAACTTAACTTCAATTGCATACAAAAACTCTATATTTTTACTCTCTCTCTACACTTTATGTTATTGATGTCACAACTTACATGTATTTATGTTGTACATTTACTTACATTTATTATTTATATTGTCCATTTATATTATCCATTAACATACTTTTATAGTTGTTTTTAATAATTTCATCTTTAACTTTTATACTTGAATTAAAAGTGATTTATTCACCACTGTTACAGTAATACATTGCATTTGTCTATACAAGTGAGTTACACTTTTACATGCTATTGTGTTGCCATTTAGATCATCCTATTTCAACATGAACTCCCTTTAGAATTTCTTATAAGGCAAGTCTAGTGGTAATGAACTCCCCCAGCTTTTATTAGTCTGGGAAAGTCTTTACCTCTCTTTCATTTCTGAATGACAGTTTTGCTGGATACAGTATTTTGGCTGGCACATCTAAAAATTTCAGCACTTTGAACATATCACCCCATTCCTTTCTGACCTGCAAGGTTTCTTTTTTTTTTCTTTTAAATAAAGACTTTTATTTATTTGACGGACAGAGATCACAAGTAGGAAGAGAGGCAGGCTGAGAAAGAGGGGGAAGCAGGCTCCCCGCTGAGCAGAGAGCCCGATGTGGGGCTCGATCCCAGGACCCTGGGATCATGACCTGAGCCAAAGGCAGAGGCCTGCAAGGTTTCTGAGAAACCCACTGACAGTCTCATGGGCATTCCCTGGTTCATGACACTTTTTTCTTGCTGCTTTGAAAATTTTCTTTGTCTTTGACTTTTGACAGTTTGATTGTAATCTGTCTCGGTGTGGTGTCTTTGGATTCACCTTATTTAGAAATTTTGGGGCTTCCTGGATCAGGATGTTCATTTCTTTCCTCAGACTTGGAGCGTTTTCAGCTATTATTTCTTTAAATAATCTTTTGGGTTCTTTCTCTCTCTCTTCTCCTTCTGAGAGTCCCATAATGCATATATTGGTCCAACTGATGGTGAGCCATAAGTCCCTTAAATTTTCTTCATTCTTTTTTCTTTTTGCTGCCTATCTGGTTAATTTCAAATTACTTGTCTTCGAGTTGCTGGTTCATTCTTCTGCTTAATCTACTCCACTGTAGAACCTTTACTGAATTTTTCAGTTTAGTTATTGGGTACTTCAGTTCCAAGATATCTGTTTGGTTCTTTTTAAACTTTCTATTTCTTTGTTTCAACTTTCACTTTGTATATATATGTTTCTCCTCAGTTCATTAAGCATTTTTGTGGTAGCTATTTTAAATTTTCTGTCAGTTACTTTTATCCCTTTGTTTCATTAAAGTCATTTTCCGGAGTTATATCTTTTTCCTTCGTGTGGATCATTTCCCCTGTTTCTTCACATTTCTTTACTTTTCGTGTTGGTATCTACACATTGGGAAAAAATCCTACCTCTCCCATTCTTCATAAATTGGCCTCTTACAGTAGAAAACCTTTACCATTCAGCCTAATAAGTGATTCTGTGAGACCATCAAAACTTTGTGCTAGTCCAAACCACTGTCTCTGCTCTTAGTGTGCCCTAAACATCTAGAGCATGTCTGGTCTGTCCCATCAGTGCTCTGAGACCAGTGAAACTAAAGCCAGTCCGTGGGCAGCACTCAGAGAAGTTGGAACGTTGGATGTGCAGTCCAACTCTATCCCTCCCCATTGACAGCTGAGAATTGGGGGTTTTCTTTCACTCTTTTGTGCTGTGTGGAAGAGCTGTGGCAAGTACTTGTGTGCTAGTTCAAACCACTGTTTTTGTTGTCAGTGACCCAGGGCATTTAGAATACACTGGGTCCTGTCATCACTCTGAGACAGGTGAGACAGAAGCCAGTCTCTCAGGCAGCCACCAGAAAAGTTGTAATGATTGACATTCAGTGCAACTCTTTCCCTTCTCAGGGAGAAGGTGAAAGTTGGAGGGGTTTGTCCATGCGCTCTGTGCTGAGCAGGGGGAGGAGCTGTGGTGAGTGCCCACATGATAAACAGTTGCCTTTGTTATCTGTAGTCTAGCATATGCCAGGTCCTATAGTGCTCTGAGAAAGGAGAGACAGAAGCCAGTCCCTCAGGCAGTACCTGGAAAAACTAGGATGTTAGATACACTGTCCAATTCTTTCCTTGCAAGGAGAAGCTGGGAATGGTTTTGGTTTTTTTGGGGGGGGGGTTTAGCCTGCTCACTCTGATGAAGGTGAGGGAAGGAACTGTAAGTGCCCACACACTAGTCCACCCGCTTCCCATTGTTCTCTGTAGCCTCCTGGGATCTAGCATGTGCTGGGTCCAGTCAGCACTCCAAGACAGGAGAGACAGGAACCACTTTCTTGGGTAACATCCAGAAAAGCTAGAACGCTGGATGTGTGGACCAACTCTTTAACTCCTCAGAGAGAAACAGGAGTTTTTTGGCCCACTTTCTCTGGGCTAAGCTGGGGTGATGAGCTGTGGCAAATGTTCACACATTAGTTCAAACCACCATCTTTCTTCTCTGTACTCCCTAGGGGTTTAGCACATCAAGCTCTGTCAGTGTTCTGAGACGTGTGAGAAAGAAGCCAGTTCGTCAGGCAGCACCCAGAAAAGTTGGAACACCTGATGCACAATCCAGCTCTTTCCCTCCCCAGGAAGACTGGGAGCTGGAAGTTTCTCCCAATTGTATGTTGCTGTCCTGGGGACTACAGTGAGCAGGTGTCTCACATTTTCCTACCAGTTTTAATGTGGCTGGTTTTGTATTTGCCTGGGGTGCAGGAACCTCTCAGCTAGTTTCTGGATTTCTCACAGAGGGTAGATCCAGGGAGATAAGGAGTGTTAAGGGTTTCCTATTCTGCCATCTTGCTGACACCTTTCTGTAAGATCATCTTTGTATCCTGTGACTTGCCAAACTCGCCTTTCAGTTGTGGGAGTTTTTGTGTGGATCCCTTGAAAATTTCTATGTAGATCATCACATCAACTACAAACAAAGATATTTTCCTTTTCCAATTGGTAGGCCTTATATTTTTTTCTTCTGGCATTATTGAGCGAATAAGTCTTCCATTACCATGCTGAATAAGAGTTATAATTATTCTCAATCTTTGGGGATAAGCATTGCCTCATTATTTTAGTAATGTTAGCTACAGTTTTGTAGTTGCTCTGCATCAAGTTAAGGAAGTTGCCCCCATTTTTTATTTGTTGAGTTTTTATCAGAAGTAAGTTGAATGCAGGGGTGCTTGGGTGGCTCTGTCAGTTAAGCATCTGCCTTGGGTGCAGATCATGATCCCAGGGTCCTGGGATCAAGCCCTGTATCCAGCTTCCTGCTCAGCCAGGTTTCTCCCTCTACCTCTGTTCTTCCTCCCTGCTCGTGTTCTCTCCCTCAAATACATAAATAGATAAAATCTTTAAAAAAGAAGTTGATCTCTGTGAAATGCTCTTACTATATCAATTTGTATGACTTTTCTCCAATGTGTTGATGTGATGGATCACATTAATTGATTTTTGAAGGCTGAGCTAGCCTTGAATCCCTAAAATAAACCCTATGTGGCAAAGGTATATATTTATATCTTTATATAGTGCTGAATTCTGTTTTCCAAAGTGTTGTTAAGGATTTTTACATCTATATTCAGGAGGGATATCAGTCTTTACTTTTCATTTTTTTGGTCTGGTTTTGATATCAGATTAATATTAGTTTTCTACCCTGATTTGAGAAGTGTTCCTTTCTCTTCTATTTCTGGAAGAGACTGTGAAGAATTACTATTGATTTTTTTTAAAGATCTTATTTATTTATTTGACAGAGAGAGAGAGATCACAAGTAGGCAGAGAGGCAGGCAGAGAGAGAGAGAGAAGCAGGCTCCCTGCTGAGCAAAGAGCCCGATGTGGGGCTCAATCCCAGGATACTGAGATCATGACCTGAGCCGAAGGCAGTGGCTTAATCCACTGAGCCACCCAAGCGCCCCACTATTGATTTTTTTTAATGTACAGTAGAATTCTCAAGTGAAACCAATGGAGTTTGAACATGTCTTTTTTGTGAGTATTAAATTATGAATTTAATCTCTTTAATAATTATTAGTGCTATTCAGGTCACCTTTTTCATATTGAATAAGTTGCGGTAGGTTTTTTTTTTTTTTTCTGAGAACTTCTTCTCTTTCATCTTGAATGTCAAATGTATGTGTTTGTAATTGTATTATCCTTTTAATGTTCGTAGGTTCTCTATTGACATCTCCTCTTTCATTCCAGATTTTGGCAAATTTTTTGTCTTTAGCTCCAAATCTGGGATATAAAAGTAAAATAAAATCCAGAGAACTCACCACCATGCCATTCTTCACATCCCAAAGTCCCTAGTTGGTCTGTCTTCTGCTCTCCACCTTTCCATGTCTTCTTACATTTATTTTTATAATTAATGTCCAGGGATTTTAGGTGATGTTAGGAGAAGGAATAGGGAAAAGTACACCCATTCCATCTTTATATTTCTAGAAATGGAAATCCACCTTGGTGGTTTTGAGTAAAGGAGCAATAATGTCTGCTTTGTGTTTTAGAAATGTCACTTGTCACAGCAAAGAAGTGGTTAGAGGAGAGTAAGAATCAAGGTCAGAAGACCAGGCAGAACGCTCCTGCAGGACTCAATGAAGAGGGTCAGCGAGGATCCAAATTAGGGATTTGGCTGTAGGGCAAGTCTCTTCTCTCCTATGAGTCATATTTTAGCAGTGTTCTCCAGAAACATAGTGTCCTCTCCTACCCAATTCTGTGGTTTCCACTGCCTCTGGGATCTAGCCCAGGAATGTGGATTTTGTATAAGCTCCCCAGGTGATTCTGATGTACAGCTAGGGTTTGGACCTGCCTCAGTCAGTTCAGGCTGCTATAACAGAATGCCACAGACCGGGTGGCTTTAATCAATGGACATGGTCCCACAGTTCTAGAGGCCAGAAAATCCACGATCAAGATGCTGGCAGCTTTGGTACCCACTAAGAACCCTCTCTCTGGTTTGTAGATGGCTGCCTCCTTGCCGTGTGCTCACAAGGCCTTTCCTCAGTGTGTGCCCAGAAAAAGAGTATGCTAGCTCTTTCTCTTCTTATAAGGGCACTAATCTCATTGTGAGGGGCTCACCCTCATGACCTAATCTAAATCTATTTACCTCCCAAAGGACCCATCCCCTAATACCATCATCACACTGGGGGTTAGGGCTTAAACATATGAATTTGGGAGGGGGATACAAATATTCAACCCAGAACAAGACTTACTGCTTCTCAGTCAGGATCTCTCACATCTGATTGCCATTAAAATTACCTGGGAAGCTTTTTAAAAAATTCTAGGACCTATATCAATTAAATCAAATTTTCTAGGGGAGAGAAGAAGCTCCATTTACTCTGTAAAATGGACACAATGATGGCATCTCCCACATTAAAGCTGTGATGAAAATCAAATGAAATGATCTATGTAAATCATCTGTCACTGGGTGCTTGGGGAAATTACAGCTTTTCCTACAAGTTCCCCCAATGGATTCTAATGTTCAGTCAGGACTGAGTATCACTGACTACTCTATATGGTGGGCATTTCAGGCAAAATAGGCAAAGAGAACTAGAGCCCAATAGGCATGAGGGAGTGAGGTTGAAGGAAAGGTTTGGGGGCCTGCAGCCTTGGATTTTGCTATGAAAAAGACTGATTAGGGACATGGAAATTCCCATCCTGATCACCTCTTACACCTGTGTGAGCTCTTGGAAGTTTTGCACATTCCCTTACATAAGAGCACACAGCTGACAATGGTAGAGCTAGGCCTTTAGAGGTTCTGTCTCGAAAATCAGGCATCTTCCCACTGCTCACCCCTGCACTTTCAAGTGCTTAGTGGTCACCACTGCTTTTTGCTATAAGAAGACTCTCTTGAAGACGTCAGTCAACAGGTCTATCAGTCTAATCTCTGCAGTGTTCCTTAGCACTGAGAGACAAGAGCAAATGGCTAAGTTTGCTTATGCTCTATAAGACTCAAACACAAGACCCATCTGTGCGAAGAGCTATGCGTAAACAGTCATCTTTGTGAATAATAAATAGTACTGTTCTGTGCTACATGGGGTAAGTTCACCTCTAGAGATGGAGTGACAGAGAATAAAACATTAAATGTACATGTTTAAGAGTCACCCAGCCTGGATAGGATAGATGTGAAGAGCCTAGCATATAGGAGGTCTTTCATAAGTGGAAACTAATGTCACCAGGACATTTGATGATGCTCAGATGGAACTGTCTTAGGAAAGGGAATGGCTCAAGAAGCTGCTGGTTTCCAACTCCAGCTTCTACCACTTACTCAGTGTATGATCTTAGACAGAAAGCCACCTAACGTCCCAGCCTTGCTGGGTTCATCTGCAAAATGGGTACAGTAACGGTACCTACCTCATTAGGGTTCTGGTGAAGATCAAACGAGATAATGTATGTAAATCACCTGCTATTTACTGGGTGCTCAATAAATGATAGTTATGATTACCCTTTCAAGGTGAAACAATTTCCAGCCAAAGCATTAATATCAGTGATTCCCTTTATTTGATGAACCAATCTGCATCTGATTAACTCTTTGTAAGTATCTCTTGGGGTAGAATGGTAATGTGTCCTTCACTCTCCCGAGGAAGATTTGGCTGGAATTCTGTACTGAGGAAATTAATGGCCTCTGCGAATCCATTTGCATAAGTACGTGTGCTATCACGGTGACATTAAAGAATGCATCCTGATCTGGGCAGAAACAGAGCTGCCAGCATGAAAACACACTTGAGGACTGGCGATTAGTTGCTCTGATACTTATTCCCCAGAAGCCTGGCTTATGTTGCTGAGGTAGACTGGAAGGATTCTGGCAGCAAAGTGGCTGCGGAGGGAGGAGCAACTCAAGAAAGATGTCCAGTTCCTGAATGAAATTCTGCCTGAAGACAGGAGATAAAAAACCAGCCTCCCATGGGACACCTGGGTGGCTCAGTGGGTTAAGCGTCTGCCTTTGGCTCAGGTCATGGTCTCAGGGTCCTGGGATCGAGCCCCGCATCAGGCTCTCTGCGCAGACAAGGGAGCCTGCTTCCCCCTCTCTCTCTGTCTGCTGCTCTGCCTACTTGTGATCTCTCTCTGTGTCAAATAAATAAATCTTTTTTTAAAAAACCCAGCCTCCCTATGCCTGCTGCCTTCATAGACTCTAGCCTTTCATCCTATGACCATGACCTTTGTTGGTTGAGGGGACACTCTAAGCCCCTCGGGAAGGGCTGGACACTCTCAAGGGCCGCGAGACAGAGCCACCCACATCCAGTTGCCCTGGTCCAAGCACGGGGCACTTGCACCTTGGATATATCCTCCCATTATTCTTCATTATCTCTATACAGGGCAAAGGTGCACCTCCATAAATATCAGGTCTAGCTTCAAACCTCCAGCAGTCCATAGGTACCCACACTATCAAAGACTAGTGGCACTGTAGTTAAAAATCCTGTGCAGAACTCGGACCTATTCTGTCATTTCCTGGCTGTGCGTCTTTTGTTAAGTTTCTCAATTTCTCTGTACCTTAATCTCTTCATTTGTAAAGTGAAAATGATGAGAGTGTTTCCTCATAGCTCTAGAGTTTAAATCCGAGAGTGCTAAGTCAATGCTGGATACAGCAGAAGCTCCTAGCAACTGGTAGCTATCATGTTTGTTTTTGTCACGCCGAGTGGCAATCACAGACCTGTACCCCTGAAACAAATAATACATTATATGTTTATTTTAAAAAAGGGAAAATGGATAAAGTCAAACTCTGGCTTTGAGGTTGATAAAAAAAAAAAATAACGAGTTATTTTCCATGCTCAAAACTATTTCACAATGTCAGCCAACACATAGCTGATCGCGAATTCAAGTGTTGTTCTAAATTTGTTTTTGTTTTTTTTTACCAAAGTAGATGCTTGAAATGTTGGAGAAAATGCAATCTCATATATTGCTGGTGAAAAATATTAATCTTTATGGCTTGTCTGAAGAGAAATCTGGTATTATCTACTAAAATTAACTTCAACCTAGCAGTGTCATTCATGGGAATCTATTCTATAAAAATAAAAGCACCGAGGGGCGCCTGGGTGTCTCAGTTGGTTAAGTGTCTGCCTTCGGCTCAGGTTATGATTCCAGGGTCCTGGGGTAGAGCCCCGCATCAGGTTACCTGTTCAGGGGTTAGCCTGCTTCTCCCTCTCCCCTGTACTTCTCCCTCTCCTCCCTGCTTGTGCTCTCTCTCAAATAAATAAATAAATAAATAAATAAATAAAATCTTTAACAAAAAAAATAAAAGTACTGGAAGTGGAAGGAATGTTTGTGAGAAGAGGTCGGCTGAGTTAACTGCACATCGAAACCATATCCTTTTATACCACCATTCAACAAATGCAGACGGTTACCACGGTGGACTGCTACGTTAGAATAGCAAGATGTGGCAGTATATAGAGTAGCTTGCCCCTGTTGTAAAATCAAATGTCCAAAACATCCCTTACCTAGGTGTCATATCCATGTTCTGTATAATCGGGCAAACATGGTTGGTTATTCCCACCCCTTACCCCTGTAGGGACAGTATGCAGTGGAAGAAGAAAAGGTTGCACGTGTTTAAAGAAAGATGTCCAGAGTGAAAACTTGTATTCCACAGTCCCACTTAGGTGAAACTGCATTATCGTGTGTGTGTGTGTGTGTGTGTGTGCGCGCGCGCGCGGGCATGTGCACACGTGCGCACCCACGCATGGGCACATATGAAGCTGCAAACATGCAGGGGGGAGAAAAGAAGGTCAGCAAGATGTTCCCTGCTGTATGTCTCAAAGGGGGTGAAAATTAGAAAAGTATTATTTATTTATTTAACACTAGTGGAACCTGACAATTCCCCTCAGGGGACATTTTATCTTAAGAAAACATGACAGCAGTCGCTTGGGGGTAGGCAAGTGGGTAGGCAGAGGCAGAAATGACTATTTCCAACTTTTGACTTTTGCACCTTATGCTCATGTTACTGGTTCAAAATACGAAATAAAATTTCAGGGTTGCATCTCGAGAACTACAATCTCAGAGGCCAGTAATTTACCATCAGCACCCTCGGCAGGCCCACCACCGGGCTTCCCTCGGTCCCTCTGGTGCACTCCCTTCTTTCCCACTTCAGGGCCCAGAAAACTCTCAGACATATCCTTTTGACGTTGGCTCAAACGTCATCTCCTCGGCCCTGTGACCAACTTCAATCCCCTGTTCTATCTCCTGGCTGTACACTGTACCTGTATTTGCTGAATAACGTTATTCTACAGATTCTGACACCCACGTGTGTGCAGTTTCGCCCAGGAGGGTGCTGCCTGTCACCTTCTGGAGAACTTAGGCAAGCTTAGTTTTGACTGCTCCCACTCCAACCACAGAGAAGCCCATGTCCACATGTAGCAATTGCTTCCAAGTGGGACCAAGTCCCCTGCTTCCTCTGAAGGTCCCCAGAAGCAGGCTCCAGGTTTTGTGGCACAGCAGCCTGAGTGATAACGAGGGAACAGCAGGGGTTCGAAGACCTTCAGAAACCACCTTCGATCACATTTAACAAATATATAAGGAGCGTCCGCCGGGCCCCACACACTGTGCGGAACCTCGAAGAAACAAGAGCAAGCAGAAGCTGAGGTGGTCCCTGATCTCATGGGGCTCACAGAGTAGTGGGGGAGACAACCACAGAGGAGCCGAAGTTCACAAATGAAGAAATAAAATAATTACAAGTCATGCAACTGTCAAGAAGGACTAGAACAAGGAGCTATCAGAGCAATGTATTTACAAATGTGATGAGTTCACAGGTGTGCTACATATTTGTCATGTAGGTAGAGGAAGCTATGAGTGATTTATTTAAAGGCTATTGAATTCAGAGTAACTTTTCCTTCATGTACTTTTTCTCAACCACCAAATCCTAATCGTACAGCTGTTACCATTATGGCAGTTGGGAGGGGGAATGAAAATGGCAAACACTGCAAAGGGGTTTTCACACGTGTCCATACTTTGAGGGAAACCTTGGTCTTTCTAAATGACTACTGCATGGCTGGGCCACAGACCCCGAATGGATTTGGAAGTGATTACTGACCAATTTTTAGAAATGTATTTATCAAGTGTCCTCCAAGGTGAGCTGTTTGATCTGCTCTATAAAATTGATTGTTATTTTAAAAAGGGGTATTCGTACTCAAAAGAATTTTAAACCACTGGTCTAATAAGTCATAATGCATTCTCCCTTAATCTCTCTCAACTTCTCTCTCTCTCTCTCTCTCTCTCTCTCTCTCACACACACACACACACACACACAGGTGAGCATCTGGCAAGTATTACCGAGCAGCAACATGTCTATGAAAGAGAAGGACTGCAAACTCCATATCCCTGCTCCCATCTCCCATCTCCCAAAGCAAGCTAGGAGCAAGGTGAAGGGAAGACCGCTACCCCTCCCCCCACAGTGTGGGCTGGTATCTGGGCCAGTTTGCACAAGCATCCTACATACGGGGTGGCAGAACGCCCCCACATTTTAGCCTGGGGAATGGGGAGTCTAGGTACAACAGCTTTGTGCTTGGCCCCATGCTGACATGGCAGAGGATCCAGAAGGAATGCAAAATTCAGTCTGTATCCTAAGAGAGCCTGCAACCTAGCTGGGAGTCAAGCTTTGCTTACAGGAAAAATACAGAACTGGACAATCTCATTTATCGGAACAGTGGAACCAGGACTCTGGTGGAGGCAGAACTTCCATATAAATTAATTGCCCAATTAAACTGATGTTTTTTCTTAAGTGTTCATCCTGTTTATCTGGGTAGTATTCATTGGAAACGGCTTCTAAATGTATTGTGAATTTGTTTTATTCAATGGAACGTTCTGGGCATAATTTAACCTTTTTCCTGATGACTCAGGGTCATCAGTATGAATATCCTTTATTGCACCTCGTCTGCTTTTGCATTATTCTGAATTCTCTTTCTTTCCACATCTGGCTGGCTGCTGTCACTGCACACCCACAGTTAGTGAGCCTGGCTATTTCAACCCTTTCAGCTCTTGACTAATCACTGATAATGACAACAAAAACTGCATTGATCCCCTGCTGTATCCCAGACCCCGTGCTAAGTGCTTTGCAGGGACTGATTCATTAAATCCTCAGAGCAACCCGTGAGGCAGGTACAATTATTATCCCCAAATTGCAGACTAGGGTAGCCAAGGCCCAGAAGGGTCAAGTCATTTGCCTAAGGTTACACAGCATCACGTAGCAGAACCAGAATTTGTACCCTGATCTGCTGATCTCGAGAGTTCAAGGTCTTCAGCACCATATTAGTGCTTTTCAAACCTTTTTGACAATGAGGCACAATCAGAAATGTATTTTTATCAACATGCAGGGGACAAAAATGTTATAATAAAATCCAGACTTCCAACAACATATTTGTTGAAATACATTCTGATACTCTATTCTATTTCATTATCATCATCATCATCATCATTATTATATGACTAATGTTGGTTGTGACCCACTGAAATGATTTCCCAGCCCACTGATGGGTCACAACTCATGATATGAAAAACCCTGTAGCACCTTCTGGGGCACTTGGGTGGCTCAGTGGGTTAAGCCTCTGCCTTCGGCTCAGGTCAAGGTCTTGGAGTCCTGGGATCCAGCCCCACATAGGGCTCTCCACTCAGCAGGGAGACTGCTCCCCGCCCCCTCTGCCTGCCTCTCTGCCTACTTATGATCTCTCTCTGCCAAATAAATAAATAAAATCTTAAAAAAAAAGAAAAACCTTGTAGCACATTTTATGGCTAATCTGCAGTGAGTGCAGGGTCACCACTGGCCATACTGACACCTTAGTGTAAACTAGAGAAAGGTGTCCCTTCCTTGAGATACTTAATTCCATTTGTCAAAAAATTGTCAAAATAGGCTGATTTTGTTAGATTAAGACACTTCCCTGCCATCTGCCAGAAAATGAATGAATGTCTTGAAGGGGCACCTGGGTGGCTAAGTCCTTAAGCGTCTGCCTTCGGCTCAGGTCAGGATCTCGGGGTCCTGGGATCGAGCCCCGCATTGGGCTCCCTGCTCAGTGGGCAGTCTGTTTCTCCTTCTGCCCCTCGGACTTGTGCTCTCTCTCTCAAATAAATAAATTAAATCTTAGAAAATATCTTGACATCAACATTATGAAGACAAAATGACGTTGTGAGTTCCCAGTGCCCAACTTTCAAGGTTGGCGCTGGTAGAGAACCCAGGTGACGATATGGATCCAGAAGTGAGGCTTCAATGAGTGGACTGTCTCCGAGGACCCGCACGTGCAGGATTTGTCATGGAGCTGTTGCTTTCTCCTCTGTCCTCAATTCCCAGTTAGGATTGCCAGATAAAATATAGGATACCCCCTTAAATTGGAATTTCAGATCACCAATAAAAAACGTTTCGTGTAAGGATCCTCCACACAATATTTGGGATAGACTCATACTAAAAAAAAAAAAAAAAAAAAAAAAAATCACCTGTTGCTTATGTGAAGTTCAAATGTAACTGGGAATCCCGTATTTTTAGTTGCTAAATCTGGCACATCTATTTCCGACCACGGAAACAGGCTCAGAAGGACGAGGAGGATGGAGACAAATTCAAGGATCGGTTTCATGAGAAAAAGCTGACACTAAGATGAGCTAGACAGTCTGTGCAGCGCTCTTGAAGATGAGTATTTTTTTAAGATTTTATTTATTTATGACAGAGAGAATGCGCGAGAGAGGGAAAACGAACACAGGGGAGCTGGAGAGGGAGAAGCAGGCTCCCTGCTGAGCAGGGAGCCCAATACAGGGCTGGATCCCAGAATGCTGGGATCACGACCGAGCCGAAGGCAGACGCTTAATGACTGAGCCACCCAGGCGCCCCAGAGATGAGTTTTGTTAGAGCAGTGGCTGGGTCATTTCAAAGAGCACCTAGACGGGGACACATGAGAGTCGTCAGGAGGGCCTGAGAGCATTTCTGTAAAATGTATGGAAAGAACTGGACCAATACAGGAAAATCACGATGGTACTACACTTACTCTAAATGCCAGGCAATGTAATAAGCATTTGATACACAGCATTTCGATTGAGTCTTACAACACACTGTAAGACAGGCACATTATCATCCCATTTTATATCTAAAGAAACTGAGGCAGAAAGTGGATCTTACGAAACGTGGCCAGGGTCACGTAGCTTATAAGCGGCAGGGCTGGGCTTTGAACCCAGATGTGTCAGGCTCGGGGTACAGTCCTCACCACCACACTATGCCACTAAAAGGAATGTGGGAGTGGGAGCAAAGGAAGGTTGTAGAACACAGCTTCTACGTCCTGTGTTGTGTCAGGGACGGAGAAACATGAGCTGACGCAGATAGCAACCCTCAGATTAATGAGGTGTCCTATAACACTATATCCTTGCTGCTTTGTCAGGGCAAAAAGCGAGACATGCTTTTTGGAGTGAAGGGACGTGTGTACGGCATCCCGAAGGGTAATAAGTCCCGTATTTCCTCAGCCCTCTTTTCCACTCCTTCCCAAAACTAGAGCCCGCTGAAGTCCTACCCCGACCGGGAAAGAAGAATCCGAAAGTCCCACCCCTCGTGCTTGGAGCTGCACCCCCAGGGCTTAAAGTCCTGCAATAAATATGACGGTCATCTGGGGATCATGGAAGCCATTCTACTGGCCAGTGTTCTTTCCCTGAGAGAAACAAGAGAAATCCAAAACGAAAAGCAAAATCACCCCCAGCTGTGGTCTCTTTTCAGCCTCTTCTCGGTGCTGGCTTGGCTCCGCATCTGTAATCTATTCAATCAGAAACTTGCTACTAGGTTAACAGATAACACGGCTTTAATTTATTTGCCAAAACACTTGGCCTCCAAAACCTTATTATTATTTATTTACACACCATTGTCAAGAGACAATGCCCGTCCTTTGTGACTGGAGTGTTAGCCACCAACGGATCTGTTCTCAACATTGGAGGACTCGTTGTTACTGCGATTATCTGTTGTGGGTTCCTTCCCTCCCATCCTCCCCCCTTCCCCCCTTCGTCGGAACAGCTGAGCGAGGCTAAGGGAGGGTAGAGAGCGAGCGGAGGGGCTCTGTGTGCTAGCGAACCAGCTCTCCGGCACGGAGCGAAGCGAACAGCCCCGATTTGTAGCATTTGTTAATGTTTGTGGTGGCAACACACCCTTGATGGCCATTTCAAGCTACCTGTGCGACCCCACTGAATGCAAATTTGGGGGGAGATACTAACAATAGCTCTCCAGAGCCAGCATCAACAAGCAGGGAAGTCTGTATGGTGCCTCAAAAAGGAGTTGGGGAGGGGGCACCTGGGTGGCTCAGTGGGTTAAGCCTCTGCCTTCGGCTCAGGTCATGATCTTGGGGTCCTGAGATCGAGCCCCACATTGCCTCTCTGCTGGGTGGTGAGCCTGCTTCCCCCTCTCCCTCTGCCTGCCTCTCTGCCTACTTATGATCTCTGTCAAATAAATAAATAAAATCTTTTTAAAAAAAAAAGTATATTCCAGACATCTATAGAAAAGTCCAAACACCTAGCCACTGGAAGGCTCAGTCAGTTAAGTGTCTGCCTTTGGCTCGGGTCATGATCTCGTGGTCCTGGGATCGAGCCCGGCATCGGGCTCTCTGCTCAGCAAGGTGCCTGCTTCCCCCCTCTCTCTCTACCTCTCTGCCTGCTTGTGATCTCTCTCTCTGTGTCAAATAAATAAATAAAATATTTTTTAAAAATACTCCTGTGGATCTAGAGTTACTTGCTTAAACATTTTCTAATCTTCTGAAATAAGTAGATCTCTATTTATGAACATGGAAAATAACTGCAATAAGCTGTTATTGAGAGTTTTTGAAGTCATCCAGCAATATTAGCATGACACCACTGTAAATTTTTAAAAGGTGTCTGTACACTCACAAACAGAAAAATCATTTAAGCATAATCCACTAAAATATTAATGGTAGTTATCTGTGGGTGGTGGAATTATGGACAGGTTTTACTTTCTTCTTAATATTTCCATGTCAGTTTTTTTTAACAAGCACATATTACTTCTATATTCATATTCATATATTTCTAATTTTAAAAGCAGGAACTTGTTATTTCATGAGTTCTCTGTCATTCCTGCATCCCCTTCTGCAGGTAGAACTAGTGGGGCTGGCATGGGACAGGACATCAGCTAGAACCCAAGCACATCAGGAATACCCCCCACCATGGGTCTTACTCTCTTTTCCCAAGTGCCACTCAGGGGAACAGGGGTCACTTGTCCAATATTACAGAACAAATGAGTGGCAGTGCCCTAGCCGAACAATTCTCTTTTTTTTAATTTTTTATTTTTTATAAACATATATTTTTATCCCCAGGGGTACAGGTCTGTGAATCGCCAGGTTTGCCGGACAATTCTTAAAGCCGGTGCTCAGACGCCAAGTCTCCCTACAGCAGCTGCCTCACCGACAGCACCAAGCCAGGTTACTCTAGCTCAGCCCTTTACAAATGAGAAATGAGAAGGGCAGATCGAATCTGGGGGATTTAAGTTCTAGGTAAGTAGAATTCGGTTCCGCAATCTGAACCAGAGCACACGCACATCAATTTCTTGTCAGTGTCTTCTGAGAAATATGGATCTCACACTTCTGTTTCGTTTGCTAGGCTAACTGGTGACCCTATTGCCTGTCACTTAAACCATGATTTAAAGAGACGTGAGAGCCAACCCCTAGTGTAATTGAACGGCAAGACTGTTTGCCAGTTAGCCAAAAGAACAAACCATCATAAATAATATTGGTTCTGTGGGAAAACATGCTCCAGGGTTGCAACTGACATACATGCTAACGTCTGGAACACGACATGATTCATTTATAAATTGGGGGCTGCCAATTGGGGACCAGGTGGTCTGATCTAAACAGATCAGAGCCTTATGCTTCTCATATGGAAATCTCTTTACAGATGTGCTATTGTGATCAATGAATAATTTTAAAGCATTTGGGAAATGTTAATTATTGATCTAGCTTGCCTGACCAAAGCAGGATCTACAAAGTGCCACACAAATTCAGCTTGGTCTATGCATTACCAAATAACTGTGCTGATTGTCTTTTTCTCTGGCTGGCTATTTTCAAACAGTTGGGTCACAGTTCTGGTTTATTCATAGAGAGTTCACATAAAGTTGGGGGTCAAATGTTATTACTCAGAATATGCACATCAAGAATGAAAATGTGTTTAAAGAGAAATCCTTCTTCTTCTTTCCCAATCAGCACAAGTGACTAGTGGTATTATTCTAGTTTCCCAGTTGTAACCCACTTTCTGCACTGGTTAGTACTGTGGCTCCATCCCTAGCTTGCTAGTTTCTTCCTTCAAAGAACTCCAAAAGCCACTTTCTTAAAGATGCTTCCCCAGGAATAATAAACCAGTAACTGCTTTGTTTTGGTGAGGAAGCGTTGTTATTTTAATTTGTCTCAAATGTGTGCCTTTAGATATGAATGCTCTCTAACCCGAAAGAATGTTTCTCACTGGGCATGCTTCTGTTCTTGGTAAATGATGGCTACATTCTGTTAGAGACACCGTTTTATCTGTTTCTAGACCAAAGAGGAGACCGTGAGGACCCATACTAAGTCTGAAGACAGTACCAAGCTGTATGGTGTGAGACCAGGGCATTTAGGCTAGAAATCAGAAAGCCCAGGTTCCAGTCAAGACTTTGTAACTACCCAGCTATGCTTCTGAGAGCAAATCCCTTCCATTCTCTAAGGCCCAATCTCCTCATCCAGAAAATGAGAGTTCTTCTAACTCTGTGGAATTTCACTCAGGTGAGGGGGAAGGAGGGAAGCCAGTATGTCTTGAATGTAATCTAATGGGAAGGCCATCTGGTTAAGCGAGGTTATCCATCAAGAGGCTCATCTTCCCACCTGAGGGCAGTCCATCAGATGTGGTCTTGCAGGAGCAGGCATCAAAAGTTCCCAGTTCCTTTTTATCCTAGATCAGGTGACAAAGGGGGCAGCTGAGAAAGTGCAGCCAGTTCTTTCCTGAAGGGAGGGAAGCCCAGAGGGTGCCAACACTGAGCTCAGAGGTAAAGTGCAAAACAGAGAAGAGATTACTGCCCTCATCTTGCAAAACACGAGAATTCTGGTCATTTCTGAACTGGGTCAGGGATGGGTGGAAATCCTTTATCTTGTCTTTCTTCTTGTTTCTGGTTGTGTTGAAACAGATTTAACCTCTGGATTATTTTCAAGTCTTTGAGAGATGACTTTGTCATAATTCTGTTTAACTATCTCCCTCCCAGACCAGGTGATGTTCCTTAGGGGCAAGCACAGAGATGCTGTAAGAGGGTTTGCTAAATAAATAACTGAGTAGCACATTTCCCATAAAATAAAAAACCTGATCTTGACAGGAAATCAATCAGCACAAAAGTTATCAAGTTGCTTGACATGCTTTCTGGAAGGAGGGACAAGATAAAACTAATGAAATTGATGAGGTGAAGTTCTTCTCCATGTTTTTTTTTTTTAATTCTTAAAGTATAATGTCCTTAAATTGGTATTATACTGTTTGTGAGCTCTGAAAACTCAAGTCAGAGCTTTCCAACATGAACCCATATCACAGATATTTAAGTGAAAGCATGGCCCATATCTTAAGTTGAGATGCTTCTGTACGGAGTTAGTCATTTATAGAAGGAATTCAGCAGAGTGATTAGAAACTCAGTATTCTAGAATTCGTTCAGCCAAGCCAATTCGTTCTAGAATTCATAGCCCAAGCCCAGCTCTTGGGCTAATTATGTAATCTCTCTAAGCTACAAATTCATCCCCCTTGAAAAGGAAGAATAATAATAAAGCCTACTCATTAAGCTGTGATAAGGAGTCAACCTGAGAAAAGGCATTAAATGTACAGAGCTTGGCACATAGTGAGCCCTTACATTATTGTTGCTGCTGCTGCTAAGAATATGTATAATAAATAACAACAACAAAACAAAAATATATCAAATATTTAGGTCCCTTTCATTATCGGCAACCTCCTTCCAGTGTGACCCATACACGAGAAGGCAGAGTGGTCCACTAGGAACTGGTTAATTACAATATGGAATCACTGAACTCTGAGAACAGATAAAAGCTATACTTCTTTATGCACAATCCTAACATCATTTGTAAAATAGACTAGCTAATAGATATTCCGCTGAAACATACTCCTTTCCAGTCGGTTGCCCGTTATTAACAGGCTTGTTTCAATCAAGCTGTGTGTTAAGAATGACTGATATTTGATCCCGTGGCTTCATATTGTGGAGAAATAGGTGTTATTTACTAGGCTTGCCAGATTTAGCAAATAAAAATAAAAGATGCCCAGTTAAATCTCAATCACAGATAAATGAAAAATTTTTTTAGTGCAAGTGGGTCCAAAATATTGCATGGGGCAGATTTATACAAAAGAATTATTCATTGCTTACCTGAAATTCACATTTAACTGAGCACTGTGTATGTTACCTGGCAACTCTATTTTTACACAATTTGTCTTTACAGCTTTCTAAATATATGAATTTGATGACCTTTTTTTTTTTTAAGATTTTATTTATTTAGAGAGAGAAACAGAGACAGAGAGCATGATGGGGAGGACAGGGGGAGAGGGAGAGGGAATTTCAAGCAGACTCCACATTCGGCATGGAGCCTGATTCAGGGCTTAATCTCACAACGCTAAGATCACAACCTGAGTCAAAATCTAGAGTTCGACGTTTAACCAACAGAGCCACCCAGGTGCCCCTGATGATATTTTATAAAGAATATCCATTTAGGGACATCTGGGTGGCTCAGTTGGTTAAGTAGCCAATTCTTGATCTGAGCTCAGGTCTTGATCTCAGGGCTGTGGGTTCAAGCCCCATTTAGCAGTCAGTACCACTAGTTTCTATCACAAAGTCAACTAATTATATTTTTTCAATGTTATAATATTGACTCCTTGTTTTAAGAAATTGTAACAAAATTTCTGTTAATACAAGTAATGTAGGTTTTTTGTTTGTTTGTTTTGATTTGTTTTTTAAGTAATGTAGTTTTTACTAGCATGGGGGTACAACAGCATCAACAAACCACCAGCAATTTCCAAGGAACCCATGGTTAAGTATAAACTCTGACGAGGCCACTCTGAAATGAATCTCATGTTGGAAACCAGAGCTCCAAGCCATCACACTGAGGAAGGTTTCTGCCAGTTCACAAAGGTCATATTTACCTGTAGCTAGTGGCATTTCCTTGTTCTTAGATAAGATACAACAAAGGGAAGTGTTCGGTTCCAGGTGAGTGGGAAAGGTGTAAAAAATAGGAAGATAACAGTGTTTGGTTCAGATGGGAATGTGTCAGGCAAAGGGTTCACTCTGCTACACAATGAAGGCGCAAGTAACCGGCTATAATGAAAATGTTATCACCCATTAAAATCCTGGTCCTCTTTCACTAGGATTTAGATGTAGAAAATTCTGACCGCATAAGCACCAAAGCTTTCCTTTCCAAACGGGGAGGGG
The DNA here is from genome assembly GCF_964662115.1 of Mustela nivalis. Taxonomy (NCBI): domain Eukaryota; kingdom Metazoa; phylum Chordata; class Mammalia; order Carnivora; family Mustelidae; genus Mustela; species Mustela nivalis. The sequence goes on from NC_139040.1 coordinate 11,862,007, forward strand.
GTACAGTGAGGTTGGTGTTTATATTTAATATTTACATAAACTTAGAGTTTCAATAGCATGTTAAACAGCATATCTTGGCTGTGTCCTCAGTAGTGTCTCTAGTTAGGATTCTGTAAGGGAGGAGTTAAAATAATTGTAAGTCTCCAATGTACTCCTGGTCATAACTGAAAATTAGACAACCAATAGCTTGGCAGCAGCATCCACAAGACAAAGAATAAACAGAAAGGCAAACCCAGTCCTGTAAGAAAAACATTCTAGAACTAAAGGCTGATCTCTCTTCACACTACTGCTGTGCTCCTAGGGAAGACTGCCAGGTTTTTGTAAATCAAGTAATTTAAAAATGATAAAATGGAGCACACTTTGTAAAGGTGTTTCTAGAGATTTCCCTAAGGCCAGATGCCTACATCTGCTGTCTGGGCAAATCTGAATAAAATCACGTATTTTAAAAAATGTTAACCTCCCAATGTCCTTCCCACTTTTTCCAGGGGGCAGGGTGCTCAGAGAACAGGAAGATGAGCTAGGTAAGTAAATACTAATGAAGGTCTTCAAACACCTCATCTAAATAGGCTTTATATTTCCTGCACATCACTCTTAGACCAAATAGCTTTCTCTGTAAAATGTATGGTTCTAACCCAATAGGAAAATGCACATGAAAGTGATTTGTAAACGGTAAAGCAGTGTAAAAAAGGTATTGATTGTTCTTATAAAAGATCTCAAAATGGAATTTCCACCTTGTGCTAACAGGGTGGGAACAGGGCAGAGGTGGCCTTTGAAGAGGCTTCTGGTGGTTTGCAGAAGGCCACGGTCTGGAATGTTAAGCACCATTCTGGCTTTCAGACTGAAGGACTGACCCCGCAACCCTTATTTACATGCATCCCCTCAATGACTTTTCATGAGTCTAAACTAGAAAGTCAGCTTCTCTTTGCACAGAGCTCCTTCCTGAGGAGTTGAACTTCCCCCTCTTCTGACAAAAGAGGCATCTTTCCCAAGAGGGGACGAAAAACACAGACAGCCTGTTCAATTCCATGTAGCCTGCATCTTCTTAACGGCTGCGGGATCCCACTGGCCAAATATTTGAGGCTCCTGATGACTCATGCAGACGTAAAGAACATGTTGCTATAACTGCGAGCGTGTCCTTCGCTGAGTGTAAAACTGGTTTAAATAGCCGAAAATCACCACCACACCTAGGAAATGAGATGTTTCCCACTTTCAATGGCACGGTTATAGGCCAAGACAAGTTTACAGTATGCAGCATTATTTGTGAGGTGCAATGACATATTAGCTAACACCAAAAGGTGAAAGACGCCCATTATAAGAATGCAGTGCACATTTCTGAGTATTATTAGGTTAATTCTGAATATAATTTGGAGCTGGAAATCTTAGTACTTTTAAAAGCACAATTACCAGTGCTAAAGGACATGTTATCATTCACTGTATTTTCCTAACTGTAGAAAGTCAAGGACAAATTCCTTTCACAGTCTCAAGAACTTGGGTAAGCATAAGGTTTGTAAGTTTCCTCTCCTATTTAGGAATTTGTAGGTACCTGAAATAAAACTGAAAAATGTTCCACTGACCACAGGAGGTATTCAGTGAGATATATCTATATATATATCTATAGATTTATAAATCTATTTATAAATCTATAGATATATATATATATATAGTCCAACTGACAGACTTCAAATGTTTCTATCTAGAATCAAGACAAATCACTTGATACCATGATCCATGGTATAAAGTAATTGTCATGATTGTGCCTGTGGATAAATGGCAGCTATTTGAGTATTATCTGATTTGGCTTCCTAATTTTCATCTCAGAAAGAAGGATAAGAGGGGTTCCTGGGTGGTACAGTCGGTTAAATGTCAGACTCTTAGTTTCAGCTTGGGTCATGATCTCAGGGTCGTGAGATGGAGCCCCGGGTCACGTTCTGTCCTCAGCAGGGAGTCTGCTTAAGACTTTCTCTCCCTCCCCCTCTAACCCTCCCCCCATCATCGACTCTTTCTCAAACAAATAAATGAATCTTTAAAAAAAAAAGTCTTAGAAACTTGAATACATGTATTTTAATGTGCTTTTATAGTATTTGTTACCACTTTCTTCATTGAATACCTATTAGATTGTCTTACCGACTTCCCCTCCGTCTTCCTTTCCTGGATACTGCCCTCCCTCTTCATACAGGGTTTATAGGAATGGCTACTGGCAGCCGTGTTTGTACAATGTAACCCCCTCCTTGAGCACAGGTGACTGTCCCAAGGGTGGGCAGCTGTCCCTGAATTTGGAGTTGAGAGACAGAGAGGAACTTGGGCTCCACCTGAGTAGCTGGACCTATACTGCCAATGCAGGTGCTAAAGGTAGCCATCTACTGTCATACAGCCTGGGGAGCAGAGAAAGAAAGATCCAAGCTGACATCCAGAACGAAGCAGGGATGAGAGGCAGGGGGGAAAAGTCCCAACCACTAACCCAATGTCTGGTCCCAGGTAATTCCTGAAGTCCATCTGCATTCCTCCCTGGGCTCCTTGAGAGCCCCAGGGTCTGTATAAATTCTTCCTTTTTGCCTAAACTACATCATGTAGGTCTCTGTTACTTACAACCAAGAGTCCAAGTGACTGCACATTCCAACTTTAATTTTAGCATTCTTCACTTTTGAAAGAGGTACACTCATCCTAGAGCAAAGAGTTTGCACTCAAGGGTTCACCCAGGTAGGAATGATCCAGGCGTACAGCACAGTGTCTTGTTCACATAATGTTTGCCGAATGAATGAACACATGAATGAAGGGAGGGATGTATTCCAAATCACCAGGGACCCTGGCATCATGACCAAAGCTGAAGGCAGACGCTTAACCTACTGAACCACCCAGGCATCCCTCACTTAGTACACTCCCTCTGACAAGCTGATCTTCTCATCACTGACCCAACTCTTCTTTCAGACTTCTTCCTAGCTACAGTCTACAGGACCGCTTGGTGGCAGACTTCTTCAGGATTACCCACCTTGGTATCTGTATCTTTGTCTCCTCTATTGACAGTCCTCTGAGGACTCCCAAACATCCTGGTCCCTTCTGGCACCTTCAATCAATTCTTCAGGTTTTAAGTCTGTGACACCAAAGATGTAATACTAGTAGAGCCAACATTACTCAGGATCCTTCCTCCCAGCGCATGATTTTCTGCCATTTTTCAAATCTATTTAAAATGTTCTTAAAGTCTTTATGTTGTAGTGATCTCTACTAAGGTGTTCGTGAAGGAAATGAGATATCTTGAGTTGGCTTCAAAATAATCAGAAGAGGGTAAGTTAGGGTAGAGACGAAACAAACACGGTCATGAAAACTGGGTGATTGGTACTGGTGGTGGAGGGGGGAGGTGGTGTTCATTATATTAATCTGCTTTTTTATGTGTTGGAAATTTTCCATAATACATAGCCGTGCCCCAAAATGTTCTTAGTCTTCCCCCTAACACTTCTTCACCTGATCTGTATATAACTGTATTCATACAAAATACAGTTTCTTGTCTTTTCTTTTTTTCTTTCATTCTTTTTTTTAAATATGGTACCACCAGAAATGCCTCCAAAAGGCATAGACAGCCCATAGCTTGTAAACACTGCAGATGACATAGGAGCAAAGATGAGATCCTATTTTTGAAAAGACCTAAATTGACTTCATTCCTGTTTTGATACTAATGAGTGAGACAGGGAAAAAGCCCTAAGAGAAACAGTCTCTTTACTGGGGACTTGGACTAATAATTTTCTGTTTACAACTAAAATGGTCAAACACCGGCTATTCTGCGATATAGGTGTAATGGGTTAGCAAATGCCCTTTAAAAGACACTGATGCAACAGAAGACAAATCAAAAGCCACATGAAAAACTGTCTCCACCTCGGATCAGGAGGTTTTTTTTTGTTGATGCCTTGTACTCAATGCACCAAATGTATCATAGCAACAGTAATGGGATGCTACTAACAAGAGCCTCTTCCCAACGTTTAACCTTGGTTGCAAGCTTCCCAGAAGGTTCTTGCTATAGCATTGCTGACGACAGCAGGCATCGGTTATGTAGCTTTAAGTGACCAAGGACCATGTCAACGCATCAGGAAGTGGCTGCCACTCTCGGATGGGGCCAATCATTCAGGAAAAGGGGATAAATTAGGAAGGAAATAATTATACACCGTACGGCGATCGGTGCCTTTATATGACCATCAGTGCTGATCATCTGTCCTCAAGGCCCAGCGGAATTGGAGAATTGGTTTTCCCATACAGCCTTTTCATACAGACACCCAGGCCTTCAGCTGTACTGCTGGTGGTGACGGTCCACAGTCACACTCTTCTTCTCACCCCCCTTGGAGCAAACACATGGTGGAAAGCCAGCTGGTAGGGTTAGGGAAGCAGGGTCAGGCCAAAGAAGGGGGCAAAGCTAACTGCTCCCCATGGGGATCCAGCCCTGACCTTGGCCTCATTAGCTCTGGGTTCTGACTGAGCTAAACCAGCCCAGATGGCTTTAGGAGCAAGGTAAAGATCTACTTCAGGAAAAACTGGAGAAATAAATTAACAGCTTGCTAGTCTTAGAGTGATGGGAAGTGTAGAAGGGAAGATGTTCTAAAGGATTTTCACAATGAAAACTTCAAAGAACTTTTCAACTTACAGCCATTTTACTGTTATTTCTGCTCAAGATGATGAAATCAAGTTTATTTTCTCCAAATAGAAGTGAGCTTTACATTTCCAAAAAATCATAGCAACGAAGCCTTTCCTTTGAATAAAATTCATTTGTCCGGATACACTTTTCCCAGGAGGGAAGAGAACTAGCATTCATTGAGTATTAAATTACACAACCTATCACATTTCATTCTCCCCCAATGCCTCAACCAGCTACGTAGTATTATCCTGCCCAGTCCTGAAAACTGAGGCCTAGAGAGGTTAACTAATTTGCCCAAGGTCATGTATCTACTAGATAGAGGAAGAGGGATTTGAACTTCGTTCTGTCTGCCCTTGAAGCCCCCCAACTTTGCGCAGGGCCAACATCGCTTTACCATTCTGAGTAGCAGAAAACAATTACGGGGAGTTTTTGCCAAGAATGGCTATGTGGTTCAAAACTAGGTTAACATTCCTTATCAAATTATTAAATTACATCAGAAAAGACAGTCTGGGGCACTTGAACGACAACAGCTGATTGCGTCTTCTGGCAGCTCCAAATGTTGCAGCAGCGACAATCTTTAGCAAAACAGCCCCCAAATTTATCAGGAGGGGATCTGACATATTTTTATGGTGGGGGGAAAAAAAAACCAGCCCACAAGTATAGTTGGAGCAGTATGGTGCATTGTTTTCTGTGACCTTAGCAAGCGCAGTTCAATGACCTGATTAATAGTTAGTTGACAGCCCGGATGCTGGGGACAGGACAGCCTAGTGGCTCCTGGGGTGGGTTTGGCAAAGCTGAAATCAACACCTGTGTGAGAGAAAACATGTGTGGCAATTCCTACATTACAGTGATAGTTCAATATTTGCACTTCCATTTTATTTTCTCTGCCCTTCCATAGGGAAAATTCCTCCAAGACTTCAAGTCAACATTTTTCGACCTCAGCAAAACTGCATAATTCCCGGCCAGCACTAGGGTGAGGCAAGCAAGTGGAATGAGGCCCTTGTCTTGGGCACAAAATTGAAGGGGGCACCCAAAATCTTAGTAATGAAGATAAATAATATTTGAATATATTTTTAAATCAAAATTAATGCCGGGGCACCTGGGTGGCTCAGTGGGTTGGGGCCTCTGCCTTCGGTTTGGGTCGTGGTCCCAGGGTCCTGGGATCGGGTCCCAAGTCTGGCTCTCTGCTCAGCGAGGAGCCTGCTTTCCTCTCTCTCTTTGCCTGCCTCTCTGCCTACTTGTGATCGCTATCTGTCAAATAAGTAAATAAAAAATCTTTTAAAAAATTAATGCCAAAAATTCTATAATGAACAAAATGTCAAAAGTGAATACAGGCAGGGTCAGTATTGCTGATTCTTTCCTTTGGTCTGTAGCTCCAAAAGGGCTCCAAGAGTGTGACCCTGTTAGTGACCCTCTTATTGTCCTGTTCAGCGGCATCCCTGATGCCTCCTGACATCTACTCACTAAATGCCAGTACCCACTAAATTCCCACCCTCAACCCCAGTCATGACCACCAAAACTGTCTCCAGGTATTTCCAAACATCCCTTGGGGGACAAAAATACCCACAGTTGGGACTGAACGCTATAGTCATAGAGCCGCAGGAACCCCATCCATTTAAGAAATTGATAAGCAGCCTGAAAGGCTAAGGGGCCTAACAACATTGTTGTGGCTAAGGGGGTAGGACACTGGCATCACGTAGACTTGGGATCAAATCTCAGGTTTATCAAGACTCAGTAGATGTGTGACCTGTGGGCTTCCATTTCACCATGATCTGAAGGGCTGTGAAGATTCCACAATGATGTCTATAAATCGGTTAGGACAGTACGTGATGCGCAGTAAGAACTCAAAAACCTTAGTCACTAAGGTTTCACTTTTTATTGGGTAAGTAATCCCTTCAGTTTCTGTGCCACAGTAACAGGGACCGCTTAGTCTTCTGAGCAAGGAGAGGTTGGTACCAAAGTAAAGAAGGGCTTGATATTTCCAAGTGGCTTAAATCTTTAGGTGGACAAGTGTGGGTGATGATTCTCCTTGCAGGAGGAAGTATTTGTTAAATGGTTAAATAGCTCAGTACGCGAGTCTCAGTGTCTCCTGCGGCCAGCTTAGAGCTTTCATGAACCTCACTGCAACTCAGAGGACATGTTTGTTACAAAGGCTAAAAAGCTCAACCCACCAACTTGTCCTCACACCACCACTTGAACAGGAAATTGGAAAACTCTGAAATACAAAATGCAGCTAGAATTTTATGTACAGCTTAGAAAACTAACGGCGGCTGATTTGTTTTCATCTGACTGCACACTAAAGTACTGAGCCACTGAAACACATTTAAGCCCTTGAGTACCCATTAAAAGGAAAATCATACACCATAATCTTGCTTTTGGCTTATTTTGATTATTCTTAAGGTCTTGAATGTGGTAGGTAAAAGACTGCTTTTCTAAGCCCCCGAATCATGGTTTCGAATTTTTTAACAGCTTTCTTGAGTTATAATTCACACACCATACAACTTGCCCATTTAAAGTGCACAATTCAATTTAAATAAAAACTTGAGTCTAAAAAAATAATAAAGTATACGATTCAGTAGCTTTTAGTATATTCACGGAGTTCTGTATCCACCATCACAACCAATTTTAGAATATTTGCATTATGCTTCCAAAAACAAACTCTACAGGCCTTAGCCATCATCCCCATACACACAGTTTTCCCTCTCCCCTAACCCCTGGCAAACACTAATCTACTTTTTGTCTTTATGAATTTGCCTATTTATGGACATCTAACATAAATGAAACCCTATAAGATGTGCCCTTTTGTGTCTGGCTTCTTCAATTTGGCACCACGTTTTCAAGATTCCCCCATGTTACAGCATGTATCAATACTTCTACTGTAAGGATAGATCACATTTGGTTTATCCGCTCATCCAGTGATGGACATTTGGGTTGTTCCCACTTTTTGGCTATCATGAATAATGCTGCTATAAACATTTAAGTACCAGTTTCTGTGTAGACACATGTTTTCCATTCCCTTGTATATACACTTAAGAGTGGAACTTCTGAGGGGCACCTGGGTGGCTCACTGGGTTAAAGCCTCTGCCTTTGGCTTAGGTCATGATCCCAGGGTTCTGAGATCGAGCCCCACATCGGGCTCTCTGCTTAGCGAGAAGTCTGCTTCCTCCTTCTCTCTCTCTCTCTCTGCCTTCTTGTGATCTCTGTCTATCAAATAAATAAAATCTTAAAAAGAAAAAAAAGAGTGGAGGGGTGCCTGGGTGGCTCAGTCAGTTAAGCGTCTGCCTTCGGCTCTGGTCATGATCCCAGGGTCCTGGGATCAAGCCCCGCATCAGAGAGCCCGCTTCCTTCCTCTCTGCCTGCCTCTCTGCTACTTGTGCTCTTTCTCTCTGTCAAATAAATAAATAAAATCTTAAAAAAAAAAGAGTGGAACTTCTGGGTCATGTGGTAGCACTATATTTAACATTTTGAAGAACTGCCAGACTGTTTTCCAAAATGGCTACACTATTTTACATTCCCACCATCAATGTTAAGAGAGGTCCGACTTCTCCACATGCTGGCCAACAATTGCTATATCTGAATTTTTGATTACTGCTCCCCTAGTGGATGTGAAATAACCTCTCCTTGTGCTTTTGATTTACATTTCTCTTATGACTAATGATGTTGAACATCTTCTCATGTGCTTCTTGGCCATTTGCATAACTTCTTTGGAGAAGTCATGGTTTCATTTTGATACGCTAAGAAGTGTGGGAAACACTATGCGGCAGGTGGGACCATCCACAATAGAAACAGGAGCCCTGATTAAGCATATATTAAAGGCCCACCAAGACCTTCCACCATGTTACTGAATTAATGATTAGCTTAACCTATGAGAAAAAGAAAACCCATTTTTTCTAACGGCAGCAAAAATTATTCTACTTGTGTGGCCTTAGCTAAGAGTTAAAAAAAAAAAAAAAACTAGCTAAAGGGGAAGGTTTGTTTATCATGAGTAACAACTTCCTTATCGCTAAGCCTCAAAATTCCAGAACACCTCACTGAAAGCCAGATTCTGCCAGGACAGGTCAGGACACCGGTGTCCACTCCTGTGCACTCTGGAGTAACAGCACAAGTCTAACATCAGTGTGATCTATATTTCTTGATTTCTCAACTTAAATGAGCGAATCCCAGTGCACCTTTAGTTGACCCCATGGGAATTTTTTCTTCCATGTTTGAAAGAAAATCCACATATCTCTCTTCTCTGAAAATAAACTCTTATCAGAATAATATGAATATACAGTCCTTCTATATTGGATTGTCACATCAGGATCCAACATTTAATTCGTGTAGAAAGAGTTGCGGTATTGCAATTCGAGGTCTAGCATTGAGATGACTACTCATCTCTGGAAGAACTTGGGATACCGTGATAAATTCAGACATTCAGAAATACTTTTTCAGCAGTCTGTGACAAATAGGGAAGGCACAGGAAAACAGGGCTCCAAAAGTCATTAACCTAAATTAATTAACCCAGTGACATTGTCATAGAATTTTAGCCCCACTGCAGAACCCAGATGAATACAATTCTTCAGGTAGGTAAGCATTTTTTGTTGTGGGATGTTTATTTACAATGAACTGAAGAAGAGGGTTAATCTAATGGGATGCAGGACTGCATTGGATGGTGAAATGCTTTGTGACCAACATTCATTTGAGGTATCAATTAACTTTTAATTCTTGGAGGGAAACAAAAGCAGCCTTGCACAAAGACTAAATTGGGGGTGGTATGAGGGGCATAGAGCTCATGGAAACTTGGGCCTGCTACCTTTTTGTAGCAGGGAAAGGCCTCCTTATCTAACACAAAGGGGTTGAAGAGTAGGGAGGGAGAAGGGTGAATTGGTGTGTGGCCTGTTAACTCAATGATGTTTCTAAAGCCTGAATGGAGGAGTCAAAGCCACCCAAGTCCAAACAGCACTAAGTCAACAGCTTGGCCGAGACAGCATGACCTGAATGGAAATGCAAATGGTTCAGTCCAATAACCGCTCTGGGGTGGCACTTGGTCCAGAAGCTCTTACCTCCCTGGAATCTATTCAAGGCACACAGAAGAGCGAATCGCCTTACTAGACCCTGTAGCCAAATTCCAGGGGAGACCCAATATGTGCCGATTCAAATTAATAGGACACAAAAATTATGAAGTGGTAATTCCCAGCAACGATAACAACAACAAAGAACCTTTACTCTGCTCAAGGTTTCCCTATGGGGTCCTTTTAAGCCACCAGCCATGTGATTTTGAAAAAACAACAGCTGTGGTCCTACAGACAAGTCTCACGTTCAACAGGGAAGAAAATACTTTCCGTGAAGTGCTGTTGTGGACATGTCCGGCTTCCAACCACCAGACAACACGGGACTACATAATTAGTTTGTTTTCCAAAGGGGAGCCACCTCATGCTTTTCTTCAAATTCAATCAAAACATACACGCTCTAAATAGAAACACGTTCATTTGAAACCCCTTTGCATGAGCAGCTGTCTGGGCCAGGCCTGGCCCAAGAGCCTGATTCTATTCATTTCTGCACTCCAGCTAGTAAATGCGTGGCTTTGTTCACTTCCACCAGCAGAGGCAGTCAGACTCAATTGGGCAAGGGGCCTTAATGATCTGAGGCAGGTGTCCTTAGCGGCTGCCCAGGTGAGGGGGTCAGCCTGTGTACCATGACTCACTCACTTGTCCCTAGTTTACAAAGCCCGGCCCTGCACAATTAATTACTGCCTTTAGTGTGCTCACCCACACAAGTGGGAGGGGGCTGCTCGGGCCAGCTTGGGGCTTTTGCTACTATTCAAGAGCTCAGCGGACAACCAAGCACTCTCTAGAAACTCTACAAAATGAAATCATAATAATATGAGAGAAATAAACAGCTGCTAAGGCCTCATCAAGTAGCCCAGCCGAGCACAAAGATGGCTTCTGGGCAGATGCCCTTCAGGACTAACAGACTCCTATGTTCAAGTACCCAAAAGTCGGGAGAAAGCTGTGCTCTGGCCCTTCATGAATTTAAAAGCGTCAATGTAGGAGACAAGCCATATAGCCAGAGAGGAATCATCACCCCTCATGTTTATTTCGGGTTTTGTATTCTCAAAGCCTCAGCCTGCACCTCACCTCATGTTACCCCCCCACAATCTGGTGAGGTAGGCAAGGGGAGCGCCAATAGTTCCACTCGACAGGTAAGGAAAGGTCAGAGGTTAAGGGATGTGTTGTGCCCACGGTCCCACGACTCATTGGTGTGAAAGCCAGGGCCAGAATTCGGGTACAGAAAGCCAAGAGAGCTGAAGCCCCAGCCCCAATCAAAGCCACAGAGGTGGTGTCCCAAGGGCAGCTGGATGCAACCTAGGCTAAGCAGGACAAGCTTTGCCAGAGAGGAAATTGGCTTTCGATGGCCTGGAAGGAAGATTGCTCTCTTTTGTGCAAAGAGCAAGCTCCTCGCCACTGGCATTGGAACCCAATTTTGTGATGCTCTGTTTACTCTGGCTAGATGGGACTTCGGTGTTTCTAAAAGAGACCTTCCAGGACCCCAGAGTTTTTCATGAATGCAGAGATTTGGCCTAATAACATTTTCTGAATCCTGTCAAGTCTTGCACAGAAAGATCCTTCTTCAGAAGTCATCAACTATCACCTCTGCGTTGGCTTCAGGATCCCTTTGGGTGTGCTTTACTTTATTACAACCTGCCTTATTCCAGAAAGAATTCCAAGAGGCTGAATTAGTGTCCAGGCCATCTTGCCTAACGTGGGATCATTTTTCACCACAGTGGTGTGTGCCCAGCAGGCACTGAACGGGAACAGCTGCCTCTCTGTAGCCTAGTGGTCAAGAATCAGATCGTCTTGGGGTTTAAATCCCAGCTCAGCCATTCGCCATCTTTGTGGCTTGGGGGCCCATGACTTAAATCTCTCTGTAGCTCAGTTGCCTAGTTTATATACTGGGAATAAAAGATTAAATTAGCTCATGCATTAAAATCATTCAGCCTAGTCCCAGGTTTAGCTGTTAAAATCATTATCTTTCCCACTTTGACATTTAAATGGATCATCAATCGTTAACTGGGTAAGTGCTAGGTTATTGTTACCTGCCAGAATAATATAACAATAATATATAAGTTAATATTACATGTAATTGATGATACAGTGTATTATAATATATAAATGTTAATAATACCTATATAATATATAAACAGATTATAGTATAATAACATAATAACATATAAGATATAAACAGATTATAGTATAATAACATAATAACTTATAAGATATGAACAGATTATAGTATAAAAACATAATTGCTGCGGTTGTTGTTATTAATGTTATCTCACTCGGCTTCCCTCCTCACATCTTGCACTGCAGTCAAACTCCTCTCTCCCTTTAATGGGGCTGAATTCCCATTCATGGTTTTGTCTAAGAACTTGGTTTCCCTTTTAAGACTCAGATCAGGAAGCACTTCCTCCAGGAAGCTTCTGGAAAGTCCCAAGCATGAGAATTGTGCTGCTCCTCTGTGTGTCCATAACAGCTTGCGTGCTTCCCCCACCACAACCTGTCTCCTCCTCAGGCTGGGATGCAACACTGGTGAGACCCAACCTGTCACCCCGGATTAAGGGACAGGGAAATCAAATCAAATAGGTCTGCATTACCACAGAGCTACGTACTAATAAGTGAGCTGAATTTGGGTAGTCCCATTGACTAGAGTCAGGAAGTCACCATTCTGAGGCTCAAGAAATGACAGTTTCAGCACTATCAGGGGTCAGCTGGAGTAGTGCCTCGTGTGTTGGGGACTTTGCCACCTGCCCCACGAGAATAATCCTAGCAAGCATTTCTGGAGGCCTGCTGATCCGAATCTCAGTAACAGTCATTTGTCAAGAACCAAGAACTCTGCTCAGCTCTAATCCTTCGAACTCAGAGAGAGAAGAGGGGCCTGGCTGGCTCAGTCAGTGGAGCACAGGGCTTTTAATCTCAGGGTCGTGAGTTGAAGCCCCTTGCTGGGCATGGAGCCAACTTAAAAAATAATATGTTTAAAAAAAAAAACTCAGAAAGAAAAGAGCTACTATCCTTCCCATCTTACATATGAGGTCACTGGCTCAGGTTAAAGGACTTGCCTAAAGGCACAGAGGCAGTCAAAGCAAGGTAGGGATTTCTAATCTGGAGCCGTCGAAGTCAAGAGTCAGCCTTACTGACCCTAAGGCCCGTATGTGCAGCCCTGCCACAATACCGTGCGCTAAGGCCCGAAGTCAGGCGCTGGAAAGGCTACATTAGATGAGTGAGGCCATCGTTTTTTTCCTCCAGGAGCTCCGGATCCAGAAGGACACAAAGATATGTTCACAGATTACGGAGTGACCAGCACTGGAATAGAATTCATTAAATGGGCCAAGACCCCAGAGAAGAGAGGGAGGAAGTGTAACCCGCAGGACTTTGGGAGAATGACACCTTTGGAAACAACTAAATCTCAGAAGCTGGCCTCGTCCTTAGGTTTACAAACCCTGTTTATTTTGCTCTCACTCAGCTCTCTTCCCCACATCCCCTCTCTCCCTTCCTTTAGCGTCTGTGGTTTCTGAAGCCGGCGGAACACCCGTAAGCCGCCCATCCCCTCGCGCTTCTTACTGGCATTTTCCCTGCCACATTCCACTCATTGTTGGAGAACAGATTGGAAAAAGGGGTGGGGGGTTGGATTAGATGACTTTCAAGATTCCTACCAACCCTGAGCGTTGGAGATTCTCTGAGGAAGAGGCTCAGAGACAGAGAAATCCTCAAGAGCAGAGATTAGCAAGGATCTGCTCAGCACAACCAGGAACTCACTTTAAAAAAAATTTAATTCCAGTATATAGTTAGCATACAGTTTGATGAGTTTCAGGTGTGCAATATAGTAATTAATACACACACACACACACACATATAATTAGTAATATATTACTCAGTGCCCATCACAAGTGTGCTCCTAATTCTCTTCATCTATTTCACCTATCCCCCCCACCTCCCCAGCCATGAACCTCCCCGACCCCGTTTTTTAGGGAGACAGAGAGAAGGCGGGGAGGGGCAGAGGCACAGGGAAAGAGAGAGAACCTCAAGCAGGTTCCACACCCAGCGTGAGCCTAAAGCAGGGTTCAATCTAATGACCCTGAGATCATGATCTGGACTGAAATCAAGAGCCAGGCACTTACCTGATTGTGCTACCCAGGTACCCCTGAACTTCCTTGTTAAAACTTTGGAATTGCTTTGCTATGTTCTATATAGCCAGATCCCAAGCTAGAGTTGCCAACAGCTTTCTCTCCGTTTCTGAACTGTGTAAAATTTTTAACCAGTTTCATAATTGAAAATGTTCCTTACAATCTTATAAGTGGGGACTTATCTTTATTTTCAAGTGCAAATTTGATTCAAATCAAGGCCAACGGTTTAAACACCGAGTTAGAAATCAACCCTTGAGTTTAAAGCTGCCGTTAAGCGTGGCAAAATGCCCTTACTCTTGCCCAACCCTCAGGTTTCTACTCTAGTCCTGCAATCTGTGGGCATTTAAAACAGAGACCCAGAGGTGACCGTCTTTTCATTCTTGTCCAGGCCCCTATGGACACCAAGTTAACAACAGAAATGTTGGCAACTAGATGGCGATTATCTAATTCGAAAAGTGTTACCCAAATCCAGTAATAGGATTAGAGGTATTGCGGCCCTATGTCAGTCCCTAGCAAACCCCAGCTGGCCAGTGGCCATTTCCATGGGCTGCACTTTCCTTTCAAACAGCTCCATCCCCACAAGCAAAAGAAAAAAATGAGCGAAACCGGACCTTGTCAAAATGAACAACTTTCATGCTCCAAAGGATATCATCAAGAAAGTGAAAACAGACCACAGAATGGGAGACAATAATATTCACAAATCATATATCCGATAAAGATCTAGTACCCAGAATATAGAAAGAACTCTTATAACTCAATAATAAAAAGACAAATAACCCAATTGAAAAGTGGACAAAAAATCTGATTAGGCGGGATGGCTGTGTGGCTCGTTTGGTTAAGCTGCTGCCTTTGGCTCAGGTCATGATCCCAGGGTCCTAGGATCGAGTCCCACATCAGGCTCCTTGCTCAGCAGGGGAGCCTGCTTCTCCCTCTACCTCTGCCTGCCACTCTGCCTGCTTGTGCTCATGTTCTCTCTCTTTCTCTCTCTCTGACAAATAAATAAATACGATCTTTAAAAGAAAAAAAAAAGTCTTTAAAATCTGATTAGGCATTTTTTTCCCAAGAAGATAAATAAATGGCCAATAAACACATGAAGATGTTCAACATCATTAATCATTAGGAAAATGCCAACCAAGGAGCGGCCTGGCTGGCTCAGTCAGCAGAGTTTGCGGCTCTTGATCTCAGGGTTGTGAGTTCAAGCCCCACCTTGGGTGTAGAAACTACTTAAGTAAGTAAAACTTTTAAAAAAGGAAAATGCCACACAAAATCACAATGACGCACTATTTCAAACATATTAGGAAGGCTATAATCAAAAAGAGAATAACACATGTTGGGAAGGATGCGGAGAAATGGGAACTAGCATTCATTTCTGTAGGACCGTGAAATGGCGCTAACACTCTGGGAAACATTCGGCAGTCCCTCAAAGATTTAAACAGAATTAACAGAGTTATCATATAACCCAGCAATTCCAGTCCTAAGTATATGCTCAAGATAAATGACAACATACATCCACACAAAAACTGGTACAGGAATGTTCATAGCGGCATTTATGATAGCCAAAATGTAGAAACAACCCGATGTCCATCAAATGACAAAGAGATAAACAAAATGTAGTATATCCATGCAATGGAATAGCAGACTGCCAAAAAAGAAATAAAGCATTAGTGCATGCTATCACATCGATGGACTGCGAAAATATTATTATAAGTGAAAGAAGTCAGACAGAAAGACTCCATATTGTAGGATTCCATTTTTACAAAATATTTAAAATATTTATTCAGGTATATATAAAGAAACAAAATTGATTAGTAGTTACCTGAACGGGGGAGGACTGGACGGCTAAGGAGTACAGGGTTTATTTTTGGACTGATGAAAATGTTCTGGAAATAGATGGTGGTGAAGACGGCACAACTTTGTGAGTATACTGAAAACCACTGAATGGTACACTTTAAATGTACGTATTAAATGAGTCAGTTTTATGCTGTGTGATTTATATCTTCATTTTTTAAATGTGGAAAAATAGCACCATACCCAAGAGCCAGAGGTCTGTGGGGTAAAAGTGGACCAGGGATGCTGACAATCTTTCCATGTAACAGAAAGACTCAGAGTCAGATGCATTAGCAGGAATTTCTTGGGTACATGCTGTAACAGATTAATGCAAATCAGAAAGAGAAGGAACATAGTCACTTCTGAGCTCTAATTACTGGAAGCTGAATAACTCTAATTGACTTCTAAACCATCCAGCTACATAGCCCAAGACCTCTCCAAATTCCCTGGCCTTCAAACACTCTGGACTGTTTTTCTTCTGTGAAAACTCCATTTCCCCCGCCTTGCCTTTGCTCATGCTATGCCCTCCTCTCAAACTGACAAGATCCAACTTATCTTTGAAGTGTCACCAGGTTCAAATTCTCTCCTATGAAGCAGTGCTTTGGTACCCTAAAGAAAGACTCTGTAAGCATTTGTCGAGTGACTGAAGAAATGAATGGCCTCAGTTATTCATCCCTTTAAGTAGAGTTGAAGGATTAAAATTGCCCATAGGTTAGCGTAAGCCCTTGCTTAATTTCTCTAGGAGTTGTTGAAACAGTACAGTGGATAGCAAGCAGGCCTGGGGTAAGCTTATATTCCTGGAAGGGAGCTGTAATTCATACCTGAGTTTCTCATAGGAACAATGGAATAGGGTCGCCATTCTCAGCCTTACATCCACTGAGATGCATGAGAGAAGATGCTCACCTACGGAGCTGGCTTCCAGAAGCTTAACAGACACTACGCAAATTCCCACCTCATTCTCTCCCACGCAGGAAAGTAGATGAGAGCAACATTTTCATAGAAACGACTCTAAACAAGATCTAATTTACTGGAAGAGGCAATCATTCACAAACCAATGTCAGTAAGAACAAATTACTTGCAATCCAGCTCCCAACTGTGACACCCCAAGGCACAGCCACAATGCAGATGAGGGCCACGGGTGTGTCAAGAGGTCACATTTCTGGAGAAAAGCCAGAATGGCCAACTTGTTATGGAAACAACCACAAACCACAAATGATATCCTGACACAAGGAAACGGTTCCTGAAATGCGTGTAAAACATAACTTTAACAGATCACACAGAACCCAATCCCATAAAACTGGATTTAATCTAGGAGATAGTCAACCACAGAGCCTTCTCTCATCCCGCCTTACAATGTCGTCTCGTGTTTTGCTGCAACAAAGCCAGAGGGGCAAGAATACCACTGAAGTCATAGAATTCAAAAGGGCTTTTCTGGGGAATTTTACCCAGAGTAGTGAAGAAAAATTGGTAGGAGGATGATTAATTGGTGATATTTTTGAAAATTTGAACCAAAGATAAAAATTTTGCTGCCTTTTTTCCTCTAAATGCTCCATTACCTGCTAGAAGGAAAAAGTAGTTACCAAACATGCTATTTGTCTTTTTCGCTGCCTTCAAAGCAGTTTCTTCTTTCTCTCGCCATTATCTCATTCAGAATTGTCAGCTTCAAGTCTTTGGGACGGTAATATACAAGTCAGCACCCCCCTTAAAAATGCATAAACCAAAGCCTGTTTGCACAGAATTTGGCACCCTCTGATTCTTCAAGACTTGTGGTTTCACAAGACTGAAAAGCCTCAAAGCTCTGGCTTGATCATGGTCAAAGAGAAATGTGCACCAGCCTAAGTTTTGACCCCCGACCCACAGCATAAAAAGTATTTCTACACTGGCTTCTCCATAGGAAACTGCAACCACCATTAGAGCCCTGATATTTTTTCTTTTTTAAAAAATCACCCATTAAGAATTGAATATTGAATGGTTATGAAATAATAGGACTAATCCTTGTAAAAAAAAACACACACACACACACAGCAGGACTCGCTCCTCTAAATGTTGATATTATATCTTAAATCCAACAAAAGTCCTACCAGCCTCATCTCTGATGATCAGTCTTCGACCAATACCACTTGCAAGGCAATAAAGTATGAGTTAAAAATCTAAGCATACTAGACTCCTTTTACTTACGGAATGCAAAGTAATATTTTCTGTACATCTTACATACTCTTAGGCACTATATGAAGTTAAATACATAAGACTTAAAATGCTTGCATAATATTCAAAAATAAATTTCTCCTGATCACTCTGACTTCTATCTTACTACACTTGGAAATTAACCACTGAAGGAACCGCACATAATAATGTCAGAAAAGAGACTGCCCTGAATTTCTTATATTTTCCTGCTATTCTCTACATTGTTTTTCCTCACTTGAATTTGATCCAATATATTTTCTAAGCCTTCTTCAATTATTTTGCCTCCACTATTCCCTGTTACAAAGTACAGCATTTCTGTGATTCTAAATAAAGTCTGTATTGTTAGTTGACTTTCTAAAATAGATGTTTGTGAACATTCAGCCAAACTTCCGCTTTTTATTGTAGGCGTGCTTTAGAACCCAGTCTAAAGCAGTGCACAAACAAAGCTTGTTTGCATATTTTCAGGTATTATCTGTGTGGAAGATAGTTTTTCTGCCTCCTCTTCCTTCAAATGATGGGAAAAGGGCCAAAGGAGGATTAGAATGGCTACATTTGCTTAAGTCAGGCAAGCACATCATGCCAGGAGGACATAACTCAATGAGGTCTAAATTTGTCAAATGTCTCAAGTTACTTTTTAAGAGGATGACTTTGAAAAAGCAAAGAATATATTTTACTGGGAATCTTTCCCTTGGCTTCCTAGACCTTAATATGATTTGGATTTATCTCTGGCCATTTATTTAACAACCCAGTAAGTAGTAATTGAGGGCTTCCTACATGTAAATCCCCAACGTGGGGGACACAGATACTTCAAACATGGGCCCTGGCCTTAAAACCCCTGGTGTAGGGACACCTGGGTGGCTCAGTGGGTTAAAGCCTCTGCCTTCAGCTCAGGTCATGATATCAGGGGCCTGGGATGGAACCCTGCATTAGGCTCTCTGCTCAGCAGGAAGCATGCTTCCCTCTCTGCTTGCCTCTCTGCCTACTTGTGATCTCTCTGTCAAATAAATAGATAAAATCTTAAAAAAAAAATAAAATCCCTGGTGTAAAAAATATGTAGACAGAGGATTAAACAACTTTATATGAATCTTAGAATGATTCCTGGCTCTTACTAGGGGTTAACACATGTTATTTTATTTATATATATACACACACACACACACACACACATATATATATAATTTTATATATATTTATATATGTATTATATATGGAGTAGAAATAAAATCTATACAAATTATCTATAATTATCTATACAAATATCTATACAAATTGCCTATACAAATTATCTTTATTTATTTATTTATCTAAACTAATTACTGAATTATCTAAATTATCTATACAAATTGTCTATACAAATTATCTAAATTTATTTATCTAATTACTAAATTATCTAAATTATCTATACAAATATCTATACAAATTATCTATACAAATTATCTATATTTATCTAAAAATTATCTAAAATTATCTATACAAAACCATGAATACTGTTATGCTGAAAATAAATTTTAAAAAATAAAATAAAATTATCTATACAAATCTTAGAATGGTTCCTGGCTAATACATACTATATATATATATATATATATGTATACATATATATATATATATGGAGTATAGATAAAAATAACTCTGAGACAAGGCAAAATTTGCTGAACAGAGTCACGTTGCCAGTGGAGAATTGGAAAAGAAGAGATTAATTCTGGCTGACTCTTTCTGGCAAGGCTTTGTAGAAGTTTTAGCACTAAGTGGAGCTTTACAGTGTGGGTCGGACTTCCTTGAAAACCATGTTGGAAGGTTGGAAAAGTAGGATTCACTGGTGACAACACAATTCAAACTGGGGGGCGGGCAGTGGTCAAGTAGAGCCCGAAATACTGGAGCTCTGGAGCTCTGCTCACTTCCATCTCGGACCCCCCCACCTAACGCAGGAACTCCACTATGGGGGTCTTAGTTACTCAGTTCCATCTAAGTTTTCCTGTGAACTACAGGTTCTGCTGTTAAAATGAAATGTGAAAACTACTGGATAAGATTAACTTAAAGGGTCCTTCTAGCACTAACCTTCTATGAGTCATAGACTATAGAAAGGCTTTGTTTTACCAAGCGTCTCAGCAGAAGAAACAAGCACAGGAAACTAACGTTTATTGAGCATTTGCTATGTATCTAGAGTATGGAACATATTACTATCAAATCCAAACAGCAAACTGGCCCAGGTAGACGCTATTATAATCCTCACTGTACAGGCAAGAAAACTAAGATTAGAGCACTTAGATAACTTGCCCAAAGGTATGCAGCTCATAACCTGGTGGTGAAAGGATTCAAACTCAGGAAGCATCGTGCCAAAGGGTGAACTCCTATTCACTATTCTGTGTCACCCTAAGCACATGAAGGGCTCATGCATTCAGAGAAAGGCTGGAAACATACACGTCTATGGCAACCATACTGTCACAGCCATCTTTGGAACAAACGCTTATTTTAGAATCCTCTCGAGAACTGGAGGCACTTGCTTCCGAATGTCCTCAGTTTTGGAAAATCCTTGCTGGCAATTTTTTCGAACAGCCAAAAGTGACCGGGGGTCAGGTTTTATGAAAAAGTACATGATCAACGCCAAGATGGGCAGTGGCATGGTGTGAACGAGAGGGAGGGAGGCAGAAGCATGAATCAGCTTACAAGAAGCATCCCAAAGACAACTACAGTCACATTGTTGGAAAGTATATCAAGGCACCCAGGGTGACTACTTTGAAAGACAAAACTCTTGACAATGTAAAATCTAGTGTGTTCGTGTGTGTGTGTGTGTGTGTGTGTGTGTGTGTGTGTATTTTAAAGGTCTCAGCAGTTTCCATGGAGGAACAAACCCACATCTCCGGACAACAGTTTTCTATAAATCAGAGACAACAACACCCAACGTGGAGAGCTGTTTTAGGGGCCAAAACAAACAAACAAACAAAAAAAGGATAATGCAGCAAGTCCCTTGCCCGACCCTAACAGCCCCTCCAAAAAGTACAGCTAATATTGTGCCAAACTATTTATTATTCTCTGCAGACTTGGGAATTTAAGAAGGGTTTCGGTTCAAACCAGATATGTTTGGAGTTTTTTCCCAAAATGCCGTGGCTGAGTAGTGTATTCTCAAATGGCATAGCACATGTAAGCACGGACATCGAGAAATGAGTGTGCCAAAAACAACTACGGCTCCTGAAAAACATTTATTGAAAACGCAGTCCATCCCCATGGTATTTAACTCATTCAGGCTGCTAAAAAAACCCTCTTCTAGTATCTCGGAAAGCATGGTTTAGAGAGAAATTTTCTGACCGCAATAATTGCATGTCTTTCATAGCAATTCTCTTTCAAAAAAAAAAAAAACCTACAAAGTTTCTATGTTGGTAAGAAAGCAGGTGAACTGGGAAAGAAATGTATGTAAAGCTTTGTGCATACAGCTTGTTTTCCATGACATGGGAGGTCTGCTTTTTGAAAGCAAGCAAAGTGTTCATTTATTTAAAAAAACCAGTTCTTTGGGCTCCTGCTAAGTGTTTTGGGGCTCAGCAATTATGCAAAACTCAGATTACAGATTGAACCCTCCCTCCCACCTACTCCCTCCACCTCCCTGAAAAACAGGAAATCTTACTGTGCCTGCGTGATGCCTTCATCCCTGCAACCTTGCCGCATGTTAGGCCGAATATTATGTGAAACAAGTCACAAAAGAGAAAAGCTGAAGGCAGGTGCAGGAACAAGACGCTGTGCTCCTTGGAGAGGGCCTTAGGTAAGTAGCTACGAGAGTTGTACATGCCAATCAAAGACGGGCAAGGGTCAAGCTCTCTTTTGTGCACAAACAAAGACTAATTGCATGTTCATAGCTGTAGAGTCTGCGGGCACTAATTCGAGAGAGGAACTATAAAAACCTTGGACTCCCGCCTCCCAACAGCAGCCAAGGCAAAGTGGAGGGCTGGAGGAGCCCAGTGGCCGTCAAACAGCTGGGCCTCTCCCTGCCTTCTCCACAGCAACCAGAGGCTCCCACGTGGCTGCCATTTCAGCAATGAAAATAAGCCATTTTGTGGAAACTGAAAGGAGAGCTGTGTGTACATAACGCCAAGCCAATGAGCAGGAATGGAAAAGGCTCTGAGCCACTTAGCTTCCTTTGAAGCACAATGCCCAATACTGTTGGCCTTGCTTTTTCATTGAATCGACCAAATTAGCTGGCTCTTTTGACATCTTGTAGACACGACTGGTCAGTGCAAGTTGTCCTTTTCTTATATTCAGAAACAAAGGTCTGTTAAGGTGGTGTGGTCTTGTAAGGAACCATTTTGAATCAAGTCACTATTAAGGCCAAGCGAGTGGGGCAGCCAGCTTTTGAATTTATTATTAATAATAGCTGCCATGCGTGGAACACTTTCTCATCTCCCAAACACTTGCATTCATTCATTCTCCAAACGTTTATTGCTACATCTGCTACGGGTAAGGCTCTGTGCTTGGCGTTACGGAGAAAATAAACACGTTAGCCAATTAGGAGCCCTGCTTATTAAGCAGAGTGGACCCGATTGTGCCCATTCTACGACTAAAGAAACTCAGAACCAAAGCAGTAAAGTGATTTCCCCCAACCACACAGCCTTTTAGTGACAAAGCCAGGACAGAATGCAGACCCTCTCATCTCTGCTCAGTCCTTAACCCACGGCACCCCATTCCCTTTCTATAGGTGTGTGTTAGGAGCCCTCCAGCAAGGCCAGAGAGAATATAGGGGTCCCCACGCCTGCACCCAGACTCACTTCAAAACAAAACCAAACCACGGGTAGAGCGGTTCCCAACTCTTCTACTGACAAGTTATGTAACAAATTTTCAATTTCGTTTCCCCATCTGTATGAGGAGGGAGTTGGATTCACTAAAGTCTGTGTTTTGGCTGATGATCACAGACCCAGAAAGCTCTTGTTAGACTATAGGTTTCAGCCCCTTCCTCTTACTTTATGAATCATGAACCCCAGGGAAGAGGACCCAGGAGTCTGCACTGTATACCAAGTTCCTAAGCAGATTCTCTTTCGTAGCCTAAATCAGGAGCCCTGCATGAGTTAGTGCCGGGGCTGGCTCATGGAAATCCACATACAAGAAAATACCATTAGGTTCTGAAAAAGAATTCCAAAAAGATGCAGCCTGAAGAGGCTACTCATTTGTTGATTCATTCGTGTGTTCCAACAAGCTGTGTGAACCGTTCTCTCTTTGCTGGTTTCTGTACTGGCCCCAGAAACAAAAACAGAACTAGTACAGAGTCCTTGCTCTTAAGAATCTCAAAGTCTATTTGTGGAGATAGATGTGTAAAAAGAATAGCACAACGAAAGTGATAGTACTTTAACATGGAGAGGAAGAGTACAATGGGCACACAAGGGAGGAAAGCTGTAAGAACGCATCGGGATGGGTAGGTCATACAAGCTAAAGTATGAAGTACGCGGGAAGAATCTGCTGTTCACCATGGCAGAGGCTGAACTGTACCCAGTAGACAATGGAGGGACATTGAAGGGTTTTAGGCAAGAGAACCTGATCCAGGGGCACCTGGGTGGCTCAGTGGGTTAAAGCCTCTGCCTTCGGCTCAGGTCATGGTCTCAGGGTCCTGGGATCAAGCCCCGCATCGGGCTCTCTGCTCAGCGGGGAGCCTGCTTCCTCCTCTCTCTCTGCCTGCCTCTCTGCCTACTTGTGATTTCTCTCTGTGTGTCATATAAATAAAAACCTTAATTTAAAAAAAAGAGAGAACATGATCAAACTGATACTTAGAAAAGACTCCTCTATCTGCTGGGTCGTGAAGGGTTTTGGAAGGAGCCAGCGCAAGGGAGACCAGTAAAGAGAAAGATGCCATTAGACCACAAGAGAGACCATTGGGACCTGAACTAGAGCACTGTTAATTTGCCAGCATAACCCTAGAGCAGGGCAGGGCACACGGAAGTGCTTATTAAATGAAACAGGCCAAGCACTGTCCCAAGCATCTTAAAATTGTCTTGCTTAATTCCTGAAACAGTCCTACAAGGTACATACCATTAGTAACATGATGCATATTTTAGAGTTAAAGAAACTGAGGCACAGAGAAGCTAAGAAATTTGTCCAAGTGACACAGTAAGAAATTAGTACAGAGAGGATTTCAACTCAGGTAATCTGAATCCAAAAGCCATGTTCTTAACTGCTTTACTCTGCTGACTCCCTGATAACTTCTGGGAAATTCTTGTGGGAAGGAGGGAGGGAAGGAGGAAAAATGAATGGAGGGGTGGATGGGAGGGAAGCAGAATAGGCAGGTTCTGCCAGCAGGGTGATGGACAGGAAAGAGTTAAGGATGATAACCCAGTTTTCTTGCTTAGAGCTGGGTATATAATGGGTAAGTATGTCAGTCCATTTTTTGGATGAGGTAGAAGCTAAGACTCACTGCTATAATCCACCCTGGGAATCTGAAGACAGAGCAGTGAAGGAGTAAAATAAGGCACTGCAGAGAGTGTGAACCGTGCCACCAAGGGCTCGGTTAACTAAATGCTGGGCAGTTCTTTGATCTCAGGAGTTTGCTCCAGTGGTGCCCAGTTGTCAGGAATGGAGACAGGGCATGGCAACAGATGACGTCAACCATATTACAAAACTTATTCTGGTCTCAGGCTTCTGAAAAATGAGCTCAATTAAGAATTGTGGTGGAGGGGCACCTGGGTGACTCAGTCAGGTGGTCGACTCTTGATTTTAGCTCAGGTCATGATCTCAGGGTCCTGAGATTGAGCCCCACATGGGGCTCCCTGCTCAGCAGGGTGTCTGCTGGACGATTCTCTATCTCCCTCACTCCTACCCCTCCCCCATCTCTCTCTCTATATAAAATAAATAGCTCTTAAAAAATTGTGGTAGAAACATATATGGGGCAGGGGCCAAAGAGAAAGCGTAATGTTTACATTCTATTTCCTTAAGCTCTACCAACAGTTTCCTCTCCCCTGCCAAGGCACTACTTAGATGTTCTGGCGAGTTCCCTGGTGGTACTCACTTAAGTGACTCTAGTGCAAGTAACGGGGGACCAGGGTAAAAGCTGTTTATGAGTCTGAAGCAAATGCCACTTGGCTTGGGAAGTCAGCTTCTTCACCATCCCCAATCATCAGACCTTAAGGTGACTACGGACACTCATCTATAGTCGGGGCCAGGGTTTGGTGCAGAGCAAGTCCAACTTTTAAGCCCACTTCTTAAAGTCTGGCCAGCATCAAAGCCCCCTTGGAGGCCTCTTTAAAACAGAGTGCTCAGCCCTACCCCCAAAGGTTCTGATTCAGTACATTTGGAGTGGGCGGTGTTTCTATATAAAGTTTCTATGTCATGCTTATAGTCCTGGGACCACTCTTTGAGAACCCCTGACTAGAGCAGTTATTAAACTTCTTGGCCTCGGGGCGCCTGGGTGGCTCAGTGGGTTAAGCCGCTGCCTTCGGCTCAGGTCATCATCTCAGGGTCCTGGGATCGAGTCCCGAATCGGGCTCTCTGCTCAGCAGGGAGCCTCCTTCCCTCTCTCTCTCTCTCTGCCTGCCTCTCCATCTACTTGTGATTTCTCTCTGTCAAATAAATAAATAAAATCTTTAAAAAAAAAAACAAAACTTCTTAGCCTCAAGGCTTCTTCCTATTCTTAACAATTACTGACAATTTCAAAGAGGGTTTGTTTCTGTGGGTTATATTTCTATAGATATTATATCATAAATTAAAATGGAAATTTAGGGGCGCCTGGGTGGCTCAGTGGGTTGAAGCCTCTGCCTTCAGCTCGGGTCATGATCTCAGGGTCCTGGGACTGGGCCCCGCATCGGGCTTTCTGCTCAGCGGGGAGCCTGCTTCCTCCTCTCTCCCTCTCTGCCTGCCTCTGCCTACTTGTGATCTCTGTCTATCAAACAAATAAATAAAATCTTTAAAAAATAAAATAAAATAAAATAGAAATTTAAAATATATTAATTTACTTAAAATAACAATAAACATATTACATGATAACACATTTTATGAAAATTGACTATTTTATAAAACAAAAAAGTGAGTAGGAAAAGTGACTTTGTTTTATATTTTTGTAAGTCTCTAGTACCTGACTTAAAAGAAAACAGCTGGTTTCCCTTATCTGCTTCTCTTTGTTCTGAAACTTATTTATTTTTCCACCTTTATTGAGATATAACTGACATATAACATTATGTAAATATAAGGTGTACAACACGATGATTTGATACACATACCTATTGTGAAATGATGACCACAATAAGGTTAGTTAACACCTCCATCACCTCACATAAGTACCTTGCGTGTGTGCGGTGGTAACATTTAAGATCTACCCTGATAGCAACCTTCAATTATATCATGCTATACATTAAATACCTAGAACTTACTCAACTTCTACCTGGGAGCTTATACACTAAAAACAATGTCTCCCCATTTGCCCTATCTCACAGTCCCTAGCAACCACCATTTTACTCTCTGTTTTGATGACTTCACCTTTTTTAGGTTCTACATGTAACTGAAATCTTACGGTATTTATTTTCCTCTGTCTGGCTTATTTCACTTAGCATAATGCCCTCCAGGTTCATCCCTGTTGTCAAATATGGCAGGATTTCCTTCTTTTTTATGACTAAATAATATTATATGTCATATATATATATATATATCATATATACCCTTATATATCATATATGTATATATCACATATATACATGTCATATATATAATATTTGTACATATTGTATATATGCATATATGTATGTCATATATGTTCTTTATCCATTCATCCATTGACAGACATTTAGTTTGTTCCCATGTCTTGACTATTAGGAATAATTCTGCAATGAATATGGGGGCACAGATATCTCTTCAAGATACTGATTTCACTTCCTTTGGATATATACCCAGAAGGGGGATTGCTGGATCATACGGTAGTTCTAATTTTAGTTTTTTTGAAGAAACTCCATACTGTTTGCCGTGGTGGTTGTATCAATTTACATTCCCAACAACGGTGCATGAGGGTTCCCTTTTCTCCGCAGCCTTGCCAGCGCTCATTATCTCTTATCTTTTTTTAAAATTTTATTTTTTTAAAGATTTTATTTATTAATTTGTCAGAAAGAGAGAGAGAGCACACAAGCAAGGGGAGTGGATGCAGAGGGAGAAGCAGGCTCCCTGCTGAGCAAGGAACCCAATGTCGGACTTGATCCCAGGACCCTGGGATCATGACCTGAGCTGAAGGTAGACACTAAACTGAGACACACAGGTGTCCCTTTAACTTTATTTTAAAGTAATTTCCACACCCACTGTGGGGCTCAAACTCATGACCCTGAGATCAAGCTCATGTTCTACCAACTGAGCCAGCCAGATGCCCCTCCTGTCTTGTTGATATAGCTATTCTGACAGTTGTGGTTCTGAATTGCATTTACCTGATGACCAGTAGTGTTGATCACCTTTTCATGTATCTGTCACCCATCTGTATATCTTCTTTGGAAAAATGTCTATTCAAGTCCTCTGCCCATTTTTTAAAAAAGATTTATTTATTTATTTGAGAGAGAGAGAGTGCATGCATGAGGAAGGGGAGGAGTACAGGGAGAGACTCTTCAAGCAGACACCCCACTGAGCAGGGAGCCTGATGTGGGGCTTGATCCCAGATCCCATGACCCACGAGATCACCACCTTAGCTGAACCAAGAGTCAGACGCTCAGCCAGCTGAGTCACTCAGGCGTACCTGCCCGTTTTTTTAAATCAAATTATTGGTGCTCAATTCTGCAGCACATATACTAAATCAGATTCTTTGGGGGGGGGGGCTGTTACTGAGTTGTATGAATTCCTTATATATTTTGGATATTAACCCCTTACCAGATAAGTGATTTGCAAATATTTTCTGCCATTCCATGGGTTGCTTTTTCATTTTTTTATTGTTTCTGTTGCTGTACAGAAGCTTTTTATTTTAGTTTGATATTGCCCCACTTGTTTATTTTTGCTTTTGTTGCTTGGATTTTTGGTGTTATATCCAAAAAATCACTGCCAAGACCAATATCAAGGAGATTTTTTTCTATGTTGCCTTCTAGGAGTTTTATGTTTCAGGTCTTACCTTTAAGTCTTTAACCCATTTTGAGTTAATTTTTGTGAGTGGCATAAGACAGGGGTCCAGTTTCATTCTTTTGCATGTGAATATCCAGTTTTCCCAGTATCATTTATTGAAGAGATGATCCTTTCCCCATTGAGTATTCTTGGCTTCCTTGGCAAATATTAGTTGGCCATATGCACATGGATTTGTCTCTAGGCTCTCTATTCAGTACCGTACATCTGTGTATCTCTTTTTACGCCAGTACCATACTGTTTTGACTATTATAGTTTTGTAATGTAGTTTGAAATCAAGAAATGTTATTTTTACAGCTTTGTTCTTCTTTCTCAAGATTGCGTTCACTGCTCAGGGTCTTTTGTGGTTCTATACAAATTTTAGGATTTTTTTGTGGCTGTGAAAAATGCCATTGGAATTTTGGTAGGGATTGCATTGAATCTATAGATAGCTTTGGGTAGTATGGACAACTTAACAATAGACCTTCTTCCAATCTATGAACAAGGAATATATTTCTATTTTATTTGTGTCTCCTTCAACTTCTTTCATCAATATCTTAATTTTTTTTAGTATACAGATATTTCACTGCCATGGTTAAATTTATTCCTAATTAAAAAACAAGGGGCGCCTGGGTGGCTCAGTGGTTGGGCCGCTGCCTTCAGCTCAGATCATGATCTCAGGGTCCTGGGATCAAGTCCCATATCAGGCTCCCTGTTCAGCGGGAAGCCTGCTTCTCTCTCTCTGCCACTCCCTCTGCTTGTGCCCTCTCTCTCTCTTTCTCTAACAAATAAATAATCTTTTTTAAAAGAACCAAAAAAAGAGAGAGAGAGAGAGAGAGACAAACCAAAAACAGATTCTTAACCTAGAGAACAAATTGATGGTTACCAGAGAAGAGGCTGGCGGGGCATGAAATGGGTGAAGGGGTTTAAAAGCACATTTATCATGATGAGCACTGAGTAATAACGAGAACTGTTGAATAACCATATTGTATAACCTGAAACTAGTATAGTATTGTATGTTAACTATACTGGAATTAAGAATTAATTTATTTATTTTTTTAAAAAGATCAAATAAAAAGTCTCCTAAATTTATTTCTAAGTATTTTATTATATTTGATGCTATTATAAATGAATTGCTTTCTTTACTTCTTTTTCAGGTCGTTCATTGTTATCATGTCTGCTTCTGATTTCAATCTGTGGCAATATGTTGTTATCACTAGTACATGAAGGAAATCCAGTCTCACAAAAATATGTGCTTTTGGAAAAGAGAATGGCATTTTAATTACCTTTTGAGACAACTGTGGATATTCTTCTTTGATATTAAACTACAACTCAGCAAGTGATAGTTTCTTAAAGGTCATCTGCAATGTGGAGCTCGAAATCATATCAATGAACTTTACGTACTCTGTTATGCTAAAGACTGTGGTCTATCTTATATTTTTTTTGAAGGTTTTATTTATTTATTTGACAGAGAGAGAGAAAGAAAGAGAGAAATGCACGAGCAGGGGGTGGGGCAGAGGGAAAGGGAGAAGGAGACCCCCCAGTGAGTGTGGAGCCAGACATGAGGCTGGATCCCAGGACCCTGAGATCATGACCTGAGCCAAAGTCAGGCCCCCCACCAACTGAGCCACCCAGGTGCCCCATCTTGTATTTTGCATCGATCTTTGGTTCATGCATGATATCACAATATTGTATATTGATCATTTCAAAAATACTGATTTCTGAGTTCTGAAGATCTTCCAAATATTTATACTTTTAATTATACAATATTCCAAAAAACCCCACATTTGTTAATATCATCACCAGTAGCAACAGCAAAGCGTTTCACTGCTGGGAGACTGTCAAGCTCACAGTGATGGACGCAGTTGTCCAAAAATTCCAATTTTGCTTGAAAGCTCCAATTTCATCACTGGCAACAAACACCGTCAGCTGCTTTCCTTATAGTGACAGACTTACTGTGTTCATTTT
Source organism: Mustela nivalis (assembly GCF_964662115.1). Taxonomy (NCBI): domain Eukaryota; kingdom Metazoa; phylum Chordata; class Mammalia; order Carnivora; family Mustelidae; genus Mustela; species Mustela nivalis. Next base: position 11,891,787 of record NC_139040.1, read on the forward strand.
TGAGAAAATATCTGCCAAATACTCAAGTCTGAATAACCACAGTTTTTCCATCAGTTGTCCTTTTAAGTGAAAAAAATGGTCTTCTGTGGGGAAAAAAGTAGCTAGTTCAGCATGCAATTCAACCAACTGTACAAGTGCTTTTCCTCAAGACAACCACTGCACTTGAGCATGCAGAAGTGATTTATGCATACAAGTACTTAAGAGTCGAAATTTAATTAAATGAATATATATTTTTTTACTGCTTCATCAAGGACATTCTTAAAACTGGCCTTCCCCCCCGCCCCCCCGTGAGTGGTGGTGAAGTGCACAATGACTGCTAACATGGCTTAGTGCCACTGCCTTGATTTCACGCTAACATGTCAGAAGCTTTATCCACTGTTGCTTCTGCAACACAGTGAAAAAGGCATATAATGTCTTAGTGCTATCATAAGAATAATTTTGGCTTCACAAAACCCCTTGAAGGGTCCTGGGACCCCGAGTCCACGGTCCATGTTGGCAGAACCAAATGCATCCTGCATCCAAATTCTTGTTTCACTCCCTCATTGCTTCCCTCCCTCTCTCCCTCCCTCCCTCAAAACCATTCATTAAATACCTGCCATGTTCCAGGCCTCCCACAGCGGAGTTATGTTTTCTACCATTACAGTCTGCTATCCAGATCAAGCTGAGAGGCTAGAACTTAAACAGAACCCTTCCTCCACACTTACATGGGGGGGGGGTCCACTTAGGTGATTATAAGGGTGATATTTCCCAATAGAGCTTTCTCTATCCAGACCCACTGTAGTCTCACGTTATTTTACACTGATTCAAAGATATCATGCCCCTCACCCAGGTTACACTGTATAAGCATTAACAAATCACTCTACAAGGGCAACCGCCCCTAGAGCCAACCACACAGTATTACAGACTTGATGACTTCCAAGGAGAGGAGTAGAGTTAGCCACAGCCCTAACATTTCACTCTGCCTTTACTTTATGTAATAGTCTATATGATTTGTATGTATTTTTTATATATGCATTCATGTACTTTATATGTGGTATATATACTTTATATATGCTATGTAAACTATATAAGGATAATCTATATAGTTTGAATCATCAAAAAATGGGAATATTTTTATAGCAATTACAGATGTCAGTTACCACACAGTATAAACATGTTTCTTTCAGAATCCTGCATAGCAAAAAATAAATAAATAAGATAAGATAGTGCACAGTAAGTACTTTATAAGTGTAAAATAAAATACATATGTCTCAGGCACTAATCGGAAGACAAAGCTCGCTTCAATCTCACTCTTCTGTGGCATCTTTGGCATAAAAGCCTCCTGCCTACTGGGGCACCTGGTTGGCTCAGTTGGTACAGCATGTGACTCTTGATCTTGGGGTTGTGAGTTTGAGCCACAGTGTTGAATAGAGATTACTTTTTTAAAAATTTTTAAAGGATTTTATTTATTTATTTGATGGAAAGACAGTGAGAGCACAAGCAGGGGGAGCGGCAGAGGGAGAGGGAGAAGCGGATTCCTAGCTGACCAGGGAGCCTGATATGGGGCTCAAAGCTAGGATCCTGGGATCACGACCTGAGCCAAAGGCAGACACTTAACTGACTGAGCCACCCTGGTGCCCCAGGGGGAGATTATTTTTTTTAAAAATCCTCATATCTATTAATGATGGCTTACTACAATTAAGAATATATCAGAAAAATTGAGGCACCTGGGTGGCTCAGTGGGTTAAGTATCTGACTCTTGGTCTCGCTCAGGTCCTGATCTCAGGGTCATGAATTCAAGCCCCACACTGGGCTCTATACTGGGCATGGAGCCTTCTTTAAAAAAAAAAAAAAAAAAAAAGAATACATCAGAAAAAAAGACAGACATTGATTTTTCAATTAGTGTGATAGAGGGCTTAAAAGTAGAATAGTAGAAGCCACAGTCTGTCTTTATTATAAGAAACACACCTCCAAATTCATGTTTTCTGAAGTCCTGATGACAGGCTTTCTAGGCTTGCTTCTGTTCTGAAATTTGTTTCTCATTAGATTTTCCGCTTCCGTCCTCCTGCCTTCCTGGCCATCTGATGCTGCTGCACACAGCCCATCCAACTTGTTCTTTTTATACTCCCAGTGAATTATATGACTTCCGGCAAAGAGCTGGAGTTTTTCTATTAACGCAAATGTGAAGTACATCTTGCCCATTGTTAATACTCTCATCATTGATACCAACTGTTTCATTAAAATAAGAAGAAAACATTTAAGTACAAATCCAGGAAATTCTCTTCTCTGGGGCACAGCTCCATGGCCCATTTGTTCTGGAGTAGGATAAATGCTGGGAGTCGCAAGGTATCACTAAAAGTTTATTTACTTTCATTGTCTGCTTGTTTCCCACACAAATATATTCTGTGTTTAAAATGTGTAAAGCCGAGCCAGGCCTTCTCACGCTGTTTGCGGTAAAATATGGCTTACCACGTCTCTCTGAGGAACCATTGACAAATAGGCTCTTGTTGTCCAACTTTCGCTCTGCTGAGGGTAATGATTCAGTGGTTCAGAAGGTTAATTCCTAGAGATAGTGTTGTCTTTGGCTTGAACAGATGTTGGTAGTGCTTTAATGTGGTTATCAAACTAGGCTGCCCTTCATTCTTTGCTCTCGGGAGCCCAGGGCATTGTTCCACGAGGCATTCCAGCCCCCCTCTATGGAGATCCAGCGGAGCTGAACATACCACAGCATTACTCCTGCCAGCACAGGCTCCTCTGGGGTCACTGTGGATACTGACAATATACAGCACAGCAACTGATAATGACAGACTCGATCTTTAAAAGATCTGTAAATATTTGTAAGTGCATCAAGATTTAGAATGTCTTTGGATGCTCAGATTCAGTAATCTGTAAAACTACTCATTCAGTAAGTGTTCACATCCCTCAATAGCTCTACGGACTGGCCTCTCGATGGTTTACTGTATGCTCTAATATCTTTCTGGTCCATGTCAATCTCCAAAATGCAATGCCTGTGTGATCAGGATGTTTGTGCTCACCAAAGGGAATCAACATCGGGCAAGAGTCCAAATACTAAGCAAGTTCAATTTGCTGGTGCTCATATGTAATGACAAAATCCACCGTCATGAGCTGAGTGGAAGAGAGAACCCCCCAGCTTCAGAGATCATTTCCACCCAAACACAGATTCGTATTTTTCTGGCAAACTGCTAAATGCAATGCCATTGAAATGGTGGCAACCCCATAGCACAGTGCTCTTTCAAAATCAAACTTGTGGGCACTTGGGTGGCTTGGCTGGTTAAGCATCTGACTCTTGATTTCAGCTCAGGTCATGATCTCAGGGTTGGGAGATCAAGACCGGAATTGGGCTCTGCACTGGACATGGAACCAACTTAAGATTCTCTCTCTCCCTCTCCCACTGTCACTCCCCTACCTTGCCCTCTCTAAAAATAAGGGTATGTGCTATGATGAGTGCTGTGAAGTGTGTAAACCTGGTGATTCACAGACCTGTACCCCTGGGGATAAAAATATATTATATATTTTATAACAAATAAAAAATTAATTAAAATAATAATAATAAAATAAATTATTGTCAAAAAATTTAAAAAATCAAACTCATGGTGGTTGACAACTTATTACGTTTGTTTAGGCACTATGCAAAAAAATACAAGACTTTCCTGCTCTTTTGGAATTTAGTTATGTTGGGAGCCCAGAGTTACATCTATCAAATAATTCAAGAGCAATCAGTAGCAGGAGGAAAATGACTTAGTGTCATAACAAATGGTACAGTTCTGGACAACAGATGTCAGGTAGGAAAGTGATGGAGATAGTAATTGATATTGATATTCAAATATAGCTTTGTTGAGGTCTTACTCTGAGCCAACACTGAGTTATGCACTGAGGATACAGAGATGAGTAAGACACAGTCCTATTCTCACGGAGCTCACAGTCCAGTGTGGAAGACAGACCAGCAAACCAACGGTTTCAGCACGACAGATATGTGTTAAATAGAAGTCTGTAAAAAATTCCAGGGGAGCCCAAAGTAAGTAGGACTAACTGAGGGAGGGGAAGTTTGGAAGAAGAGTCACAGAGTCCCAGAGAAGTAAGCACCATACAGGGCTTTGAAGGACAAGTAGGAGTTCTTCAGGATAATTGGAGAAGGGAACGATAAACAGAAGGACTCGGCAGTATGAAGCATCCCGGTCTAGTTAGGAAAGGGAGAGGCTCAGAGTTACCGGAAGTAGTTACCCTATTCTTAATTTTAACAGATAAGGTAACTGGGGTTCAGAGAGGTTAACGCATTTGTCCTAAGGTCCCACAGCCAGGAGATGATAAAGCAAGGACTCAAGTCTACATCCATCTGCCCCCTCTGTGGTGCTCTCATCAGCAAACTGCCTTCATGAACACCTGGAAACAAGTGCGAGTCAGTTCATGGCCTCCATAAAACCCTTGTGCAGTATGAATTGGCAAGAAATTCACTTCTACATAAGATATAACCTGTAAAATCCCATAGCAAGGGAATCCACTTAAGATTTAGCAAATTTCATTGCAGAAATGTTCATTTTCAACCTTTGCACCATCATTTTGGATCTATTTGGATATGGTCAAAGGAAAAGAGAATATCTACCTGGAAAAGAGAAGAAGGAAACAATAAGAACTGTGTCACTAACAGCTTTATTTAAACTGTAAGGACCTATAGAACATCCTATCAGGGGACGCCTGGGTGGCTCAGTTGGTTGGGCATCTGCTCGAGCCAGAACCAGTCAGGATCCCAGGGTCCTGGAATCAAGCCCCACATCAGGCTCCTTGCTCAGCCAGGAGCCTGCTTCTCCCTCTCCCTCTACCTGTAGCTCCTCCTGCTTGTGGTCTCTCTCTCTCTCTCTCTCTCTCTCTCTGTCAAATAAATAAATAAATAAGAACACACTATCAGTACAGGGACCTCAGCAAATTAATCTGTCAACCAAGCCACCTCATCCTTTCTCTGAGTCTTGGTTTCCTCATTGGTAAATCAAGTAAGCTACACTTACTTGAAATACAAAAATATATATATTCTTATTCAACATATGACACAAAACTGAGAAGAAACATTAAAAGAAAAACCTTCTCCAGGGAAAGGGATAAGAGCAGAAAGGGCCTTGGTTTTCCCATCTCAAAAGTTGAGGGACTGGGCAGGAGTCACCCTGGGACTCCACTCCATTCTGACACTCTAGACTTCTATGGTTTTAGATATGCCTGGTTCTCGTGAGGGCACTGCCATCCCCTAGGGAACAGTCACCAAAAAAAACTGAAGGGCACTTTTGATTGTCACAGTGACTGAGTGAATCACTGCTGGCATTTAGTAGCTGGAGACCAGGAAACCAGACACAACCTCCAATGACAAAGAACTGCCCCACATGCCATTTTTCACCCCTGGATTTATTGAGGAATAACTCATAAATAAAACTATACATATTTAAAGTGTACAAACATGGCAATTTGAGATATATATATATATATATATATACTGTGAAATGATTAATCAAGTTAAATCACATATCCATCACCTCACATAGTTACTTTGTATATGTGTGGGTGTGAGAACACTTAAAATCTCTTCTCAACAAACTTCAAGTATACAATTCAGTGTTTTTAACCATACTCACCATGCTGTATATTACATTCCCAGAATTTATTCATGTTATAACTGGAAGTTTGTATCCTCTGACCAAAATCTTCCCATTTCCCCCACCCCTTAGCCCCTGGTAACCACTGCTCTATTGCCTGTTTCTATGAGCTCACCTTTTTTTTTTTTTTGATCCCACGTATAAGTGAGATGATACGATATCTGTCTTTGTCCAACCAATTTCACTTAGCATAATGGCCTCCAAGTTCATTTGTCCCAAATGGCAAGATGTCCTTTTTCATGGTTGACTAATATTCCACTGTATAATCGTCTTCATCTTTTCATCCACTGATAGACATTTAAGTTGTTTCCATATCTTGGCTATTATGAATAATGCCACAATGAACATGGGAGTGCAGATAGCTCTTCAAGACGCTTATTTCATTTCCTTTGCATATATACTCATACGATTGCTGGATCATGTGGTAGTTCCATTTCTAATTTTATTTATTTACCTACTTACTTACTTACATACTTATTTAGAGCATGAGTTGGGGGAGGGGCAGAGGGAGAGAGAAAATCCCGAGGAAACTCTACATTGAGTGCAGAGCTCAACACAGCGCTCAACTCCACATCCCTGAGATCATGACCTGAGCCAAAATCAAGAATTGGACAGTTAATGGACTGAGACACCCAGGAACCCCTCTAAATTTTTTAAGTTTTATTTATTTAAGTAATCTCCACACCTCATGTGGAACTCAAAATGCTGACCCTGAGATTAAGAGTTGCATGCTCTTCCAACTGAGAGATCCAGGTGTCCCTCCATTTCTAATTTTTAAGAAACCTCCATGCTGTTTTTCATAGTGGCTGTTCCAATTTTCATTCCCACCAAGAGTATGGCAGGGCTCCCTTTCCTCCACACCCTGGCCAGCACTCCTCTCTTGCCTTTTTGATAACTGCCATTTTAACAGCTGTGAGGTGATACCTGATTGTGGTTTTGATTTGCATTTCCGTGATGATTGGCGATGTTGATTACTTTCTCATGTGTCTGTTGGCCTTTTGTATATCTTCTCTGGAAAATGTTTATTCAGGTTCTTTTCTGAATGAACTGGGGTTTGTAATTGTTGTTGTTGTTGTTGTTGTTTTGCTATTGAGATGTATGTGCTCCTTATACATTTTAGGTATTAATCCTTTATCAGATACATCATTTACAATATTTTCTCCCAGTCTATGAGTAGCCTTTTGACTCTGTTGATTGTATCCTTTGCTGTGCAGAAACTTTTTAATTTGATGTACTCCCCATGGTTTATTTTTGCTTTTGTTGCCTGTGATTTTGGTGTCAGATCCAAAAAAAAAAAAAAAAAAATCATTGCCAAAACCAATGTCAAGGTGCCTTTTCCCTCTCTTTTCTTCTAAGAGTTTTTATGGTTTCAGGCCTTCGATTTAAGTCTTTCATCCATTTTGAGCTAATTTTTGTGAGTGGTATAGGACAGAGGTCTAGTTTCGTTTCTTTGCATGTGGATATCCAGTCTTCCCAACATCATGTACTGAAGAAACCATCCCTTCCCCGACTGGTCTCACACACAACTTCTGAAGATCTCATCAAATTTTCACGTAGTAGGAAACCCTTTTTGTAACCATTTGAATACTGAACCTAACTTCAGCTTGCATATGCACTGGTTTTAACAGACACTGCATCTTCCAGGAATACAATGGCGCATAGATCCAGGAAAGACTGCACTACTTCTGGTTTAGTTCAGTACTTTACCAAAAGTTGCCCACCGTTTCAAAACATCACCAGCTGTGCGGGGCACCTAAGTGGCTCAGCTGGTAAACATCTGCCTTTCGCTCAGGTCATGATCTCTGGGTCCTGGGATGGAGCCCTGTGTCAGGCTCCCTGCTCAGCAGGGAGTCTGCTTCTCCCTCTGCCTCTCCCCTTTGCTCTCTCAAATAAATAAAATCTTAAAAAAAAATCACCAGCTGTGATAGCGCTTATGGGATTTTGGTAATTTGGTCCCTGACACACACCAGCTCTGCAGGCAGAGCTATTACCTTCACACGGAGTTTACTGTAGGTGTAAGCCTCCACCGACTTCATTACATCTCATACTAGAGTTGAGTGTGAGCCTTGCATATGGAAAAAATATTTTATTACAATTACTTTCATCCTATATTCCCTTTATATTACAGTTAGAGTATTTTGTTTCTTATATTTAATTGTGAGTGTAAGTACATTATCAAAATGAGCCTCAAACTTTACTGTGCATATAGACCACCTTGGGATCTTGTTAAAATACAGAATCTGATTCAGTGATCCTGACATTGGCCCCAAATTCTGCTTTTCTACCAAGCTCCCAGGTGATGCCCAGGATGCTGCTGGTCCATGGGCCAAACTTTGAGTAGTAGGGTGTATCTTATCAATGCATTTATTTTCAGGGTTTCAAAATAGGTGTTCTACCCAAGAGGCATGGGCTCTGATGTGGTTCAGGACCACTGCATTAGGCAGAAAGAGTTATTTCAGAGGAAGAAACTGAGGCCTAGAGAGCTTGTGCCACTTGCCCAGCTCAGAATTGGCCAAGCAGAGACTGAAAGCAGCCCCTTGGCCCCAGAGAATATTGCTCCCCACTTTGACATTAGGAATTTAGGGCAGAAACAGAAGCTAGGTAGGGCCTTGCTTTTAAACAAAACTTCCCTTTCCAAAACCCACTTGTTTCTCCTTTGCTGACGGTCCAAAGGGGGCTGGAAGAGACTTGAAATGTGTCTACCTAATGTCTGCGCAACCTCTTAATGGGTTAAAAAAAAAATAAAAAGAGCTCCATGATTAAGTTTCTAAAAAGTCAAACACCTGTTGCAATTGTTTGGGTTCTTTTTTATTATTCCCACAGAATTAGCTGATGGGTTGTTGGCACTGTTTGGATTGACCCATGGCTCTTGTGAGTCTGTGCCCGTGATTCAAAATCAAAAAAGACATAAAGGATAAGAGATTTTGACAAAAGGTCTTTCTGAGTTCAGTTAAATTAACCATCTCCCAGTTCCTGAGAACAGATGGGGTATAAAATGGTGGAGAGTTGCCCACTGCACAAATCCAGGAGACACGGGACCCACTGTCTTATGCCCGAGGGGTGCCAATCATGTACAACACATGAAAATGCTGCCCCCTGGAGTTGTGCCATATGACAGCCTTTGGTAAGCTGCAAAAAGTCTGGCTCCTGGGCAAAATCAGATCCATGTATTGTGGAGCCTAGAGTTTATCGAACTGTGAGGGTGGCCCTCTTATAAAGGATGAAAATTAAAGGGTACCTGGGTGGTTCAGTCATTAAGCATCTGCCTTCAGCTCAGGTCATGATCCCAGGGTCCTGGGATGGAGCCCCACATTGGGCTCCCCACTCAGAGGCAAGCTTGCTTCTCCCTCTCCCATTCTCCCTGCTTGTGTTCCCTCTCTCGCTGTCTCTGTCAAATAAATAAATAAATAATCTTTTTTTTTTTTTAAAAGATGAAAATTTACAAATAAAAAAAATAAGGGGCGGGGTTCTGTTCACCAAAAGAGGTACTCTAACATTTCTATATGTTCCTGATGTATCCAGCCTAGTTTCTACTCAAGTGAATAAAGCATAGCACATCTTCAAACTGGAATATGATACAACAATTTTTAAAAAGCGGGCACCTGGTTGACTCAGTGGGTTAAGCCCCTGCCTTCGGCTCAGGTCATGATCTCAGGGTCCTGGGATCAAGACCCAGATCAGGCTCTCTGCTCAGCGGGGAGCCTGCTTCCCTCTCTCTCTCTGCCTGCCTCTCTGCCTACTTGTGATCTCAGTCTGTCAAATAAATAATAAAATCTTTAAAAAAAAAAAAAACGAACAAGGTACTGAAATATACAGCAATAAGGACAGACCTCAGGGACATCCCCCCTGGAGCAAAAGAAGCCAGACACAGACGAGGATAAGCTGGAGGATTTCACCTGGAAACATGGGAAAACCAAGAAACCAGGCGAGTGGTTATCTTCGGGGCAGAGTGACTAGAAGGGAGTGAGTGCAGGATTTCAGGGCCGCTGCTCATTTTATGATTTTTCGGTCTGAGAGCTGCTTACCCAGATATATTAGTCTAAAAATGCTTTGAGCTGTATCCTTAATGTGTATATTTTCCCTCATTTTTTCATTTTTTTTTAAAAGGCAGAGGGCCTTGGAACGGCCTTGAGACAATTAGTAAGGCGAGGACAGCTGTCCCCTTCACTGTGCAATCCCCACAGTAGTACCAGGAACAGAAGAGGGCTGGGAGCCTACAGGCTGGCCTTCAGATGAGGGCTTCGAAGAACGCCAGCTCTGTCTTAGGCTCCCTGTTACCTAAGGCCTCTAGTGGAAGCATCTCTTAGGCCTGCCCCTCCCAGAAAGCCCCCTTTATTTTGAGCTTTCTGAGCCCTATCTTCACCCACTCTCCCACCCCGTCAAGTGCGATACTGATCTGCGCCATGGCCCGTCCCCTCAGGCCACTGTTTTCTGCTTCCAGGGATCTCTGAAGACATAGGCCATACAGAACAGGTAGACCTAACGGGGGAAATTCAGAACTCCTGGCAGGCAGCTGAGGGAGTTTTGAGTGCCAACACCAACGACAGCTAACACTAACAGCTAACCGTAGGCCGCACATTGTTGGAAGTGTTTTCTAAGCATTAACTCAATAACTACTCATAATAACCCCCGGAGGCGATTTGCTGTTAGTACCATTTTCCAAATGAGGAAATTGAGACTTGGAGAAATAAAACGATCTACCCAAGGTTACAGGACTAATAAGCAGGAGAGCTGGGATTTGAACTGGGTCTTATTAGACCCTAAAATCTGTGCTCCTAGCCACTAAGCTATGCTCCTACAAGCAGGAAAGGCACCACCCGTTCGGCCCCATTTCCCACTGCATTTCTCTAAGCAACATGGTCTGCTTTCACTGAAGCTCCCAGCAGTCCAGGGCCTGCTACACAGTGGAAATGCAAGCTCTGTATGAGATACACAGCTTGCTAACCACAGGCAGAACACAAATCGGAATCTAAAAATACTTTCCAAATATAACAAAAGCATCACGAGGGCCTTGGTGGTACTGGGGCTTCTCTGTGCCTGTGAGGACATGTATGTGTACAGGCTCGTATGTCTACATGAACACGTAGGGGCTCGTGTGTGGGGTCAAGGGCGTTGTGCTTGGCCACAAACGTTTCAGTGCCTGTGTCTGCAAATGTGTGTGCATTTCTGTTCTGGTGATTCTGTGGCTAAAAGTGGGGTGTGTGTGTGTGTGTGTGTGTGTGTTTAGGTACATGTGTGCATGCTGAATGTTCTACGGTTCTATGTGTGGTTGTCCATACTGTTTATCAATGCCCATATGTCCATGCTAACATTTGGATGAGTACACGTGTCTAGAAGTGTGCGTGCTACCGGTGTGTGAAAGTAGGTTCTCTGCACAGCTCTCTGAGCGAGGCAGTGTATTGATATGTCTATTTGTCACTGTGTGCCCACACGTTTGTGTGTCTGTGCATTTGCATAAATGCTCGTATGCACCAGGTTTGTGTTTTTCTGTGTATGCACACATGGGAGCGTATTTGTGTATGTGGGGCTTGAGTTCCTGGGTACCTGTCTAACACATACACCTGTTATGTGTTATTTACGGATTTAGGGGTCCGACCATGTTTACGTGTGCTCATACACACATTTTCTTGCTCGCTGTATCTGTCCACACTGATCTGCAGCCTGTGTCCTTGAGCTCTCTAGACATAAATCTGTATGTTTGTGTGTACAACAGCCACATAAATATTTACATACACCTGTATGTACATTAAAAAAACACCCAGCTGCCTACAAATCCCTGGCTTGGGATCTCGTTTCCTCATGTCATATGCTGCTGCTGCAAAGCACACCCACTTGTCTCTTGGAGATTTGTCACTCCTGGCAACACTACTCCTGCCTCAGTTCCTAGCAATTTCTAAGTACGCACGGAGGATTCTCCCTACACCCTGGCCTCTCGGTTCCTTGAACCGCCCCCCTGCTCCAACAGATGCATCCTTGACCCTACCTTAGCCATTCACTCCCACAGGCACACTTTTATGCGTTAGTTTTCTGTCATGGCACAGCAAACCATTCCAAAACTCAGTGACTCCACACAACTACAATATATTATTTCTCACCATTCTACACCTTGGTTTTTCTCCTGGTCTTACCTGCACTCACTCATGCCCCTGAAGGTCAGTTGGTCGGGCCTCTCCCCATGTAATCTTTCAACCTCAAAGTGTTGTGGTTTTGGGTTTTGTTTTGTTTCTTTTTCATTGTGTTGGTGGCAGCATAACGAAAAAGCAAAGCAGAAGCCCGAAGGCTTCTTGAGACTGAGGTAATAACGTCATCACTTCCTCTTCTTTCTCATGGTCAAAACAAGTCACAGGGTCAGTCCAAGTTCAAGGGACAGGGAAACACTTCAATTTTGAAAGGAGGAGCTGAAAAGAACTTGGAGCCATTTTTAATTGGCTCCAAGTAATTTTTAATCAACTACACCGAGGCCTGGCCATGATCAGCACCTGCAAATTGTCCACAGTCTCAATGTCATAATCACCCTCCCTGATCACAGCCCCCTACCTTTTTATCTCAATCCCTCTTACACTGCAAATCCAGGGATCTGTCAAGCCCAGTGGGACCTCCATTTCATTGATCTTACCACCTTCTCACTGTCTACCCATCAGATGACCGCTCTTCTCTTTACTCAGCTGAAACGATTTTGGTCACACATTAGAAACTTTTGTGGCACTTATGTAAGCAATAATCCTGGTTAAATCCCATTCTTTACTTCCTCTATGCCTGCACCTGTGTACCTGAACAGAGCTGGGGGAAAAACCACAATGACTCCTCCGCTTTCACTTTAAATTCATAACCACTAACCTCAGGTGGGATGTTAAACTTGCCCCCAGACCGCGTGATGATCTCGAAGTCTATTTATTCTGAGTATCTATTTGAAGCACATAGCATGCTTTCTTCTCTAAAAGCCAGCCCTGGGGCGCCTGGGTGGCTCAGTGGATTAAGCCGCTACCTTCGGTTCAGGTCATGATCTCAGGGTCCTGGGATCGAGTCCCGCATCGGGCTCTCTGCTCAGCGGGGAGCCTGCTTCCCTCTCTCTCTCTCTGGCTGCCTCTCTGTCTACTTGTGATTTCTTTCTGTCAAATAAATGAATCTTTAAAAAAAAAAAAAACCACACACTCTAAAAGCCAGCCCTATGCTTAGCTGATGACTCTGCCTCCTATTTCTCTGAGAGCATGTCAGCATCTCTGCCCATATATGCTATTTTCTCCTCTTACTAGGGAGGCACACTGTAGGCTCCTAGCTGAGGTTAATCTCTCCATCTGTGCGTTCCTTCTACCCACTCAATGCCATGCCTTGAGTTAATTCCTCCTTTTCTCTACTCCATCATTAACTTTCCCCTCTCTACTGGATCCCACAATTCTGAGCCATTCCAATCATCTTACAAGAACATCAGGATTTCTCTCAAAAAAAAAAAAATTTCTCTTTTAACCTCACTTCCCCTCCAACTCTTTGTCCCATTTGCTCAGGGGTTATCTGTAGTCTTTGTTTTCCTTTTCTCCATTTCTTCTTGAGTCCGTTTCCATTCTGAACGGAGATATTCCAGCTCACCTGCGACCTCCACATTTTCAAGTACTAGAGTCAGTTCTCACGCCTTGTGCTATCTGACCCATCAGCAATAGTCATGGTGGCTCAACTGATCAGTCCTGGAAACGCTTTCTTCACTGGGCTTTCAGGACACCGCACTCCACTCTCGCCCTTTTCTTATTTTCCTAACCACCCCTTCTCATCTCCTTTGCCAACTCCTTCTTGTCGTCTGACTTAACTCTGTGGTGGCCCCAGGGCTGTGTTTGAACCTTTTTTCTTTATTAATACTCACTCCTTTGGTGATTGCATCCAGTCTCATGCCTTTAAATACCATCTATTCCCGGGCACCTGGGTGGCTCAGTGGGTTAAGCCTCTGCCTTCAGCTGAAGTCATGACCTCAGGGTCCTGGGATCGAGCCCCACATCGGGCTATCTGCTCCGCAGGGAGCCTGCTTCCCCCTCTCTGTCTGCCACTCTGCCTACTTGTGATCTCTCTCTCTCTCTGTGTGTGTGTCAAATAAATAGATGAAGTCTTTAAAAATAAATAAATAAGTAAATAGATACCAGCTGTTCTGCAACAATTCACAAATGTTTATCCCCAGATCAAACTTCTTCCCTGAACTCCAAACTTGCACACTCAAGTCCGTACCTGTATCTCCATGTGGACATCCAATCGGCCTCTCAAACTTGACATGTTCAAAACCCAGCCTCCAATTTCCTAGCATAAATCAGCTCCTTCTATAGTATTCACCATTTGTTAATGGCAACTCTACACTGGGGGATGCTCAGGCCAAATGTGTTGGAATCATCTTGACTCCTCTCTTTCTCTCACAACCCTGATCCAACAGAATCCACTGATAGATCCAACTTTCAAAATATATCCAGAACACACCACCTCGCACCACATCCCTTCTGATCATGGCTCAACCCACCATTGGGTCTCGCCTGGACTACTGCAGTAGTCTCCTAAATTGTCTGTGAGCTTTAACCTTTGACCAGCCTCAGATTAGTTTTCAAAGGGCAACCAAAGAGTTAAAACATAAATCATGTCTCTCCTAGGATCCAAATCCTGCTATAGTTCTCCATCTTAGAGTAAGGTCTTAAGTAAGTCTTTATACTGCCTACACGATCCGGTCCATCACCACCATCTAGTACTCTCCCTTGCATTCAGCCCACACTCAGACACAAGGGCCTCCTCTCCACTGCTTGAACAAGCTAGGTTCTCTCCCAGTCTTGGGAGCCTGACCTTACTGTTTCCTCACCCCCCAGAAGTTACTATCCCAGGCAGCTACATGGCTTCTTCTTTCCTCTTCTTTAGCTTCTTTTTAGTTTTTCTTAAAAACTCTTTTCTTAGTTGGACCTTCCCTAGCCACCCTTACCTAAAATGTCAACTCCCAAATCATTTTATCCCACATTTTTTTCTCTTGAACATTTATCACTACCTAATCAATTATACAGGTTTTTTTTTTTTTTAAATCTTGTTTGTCCTTCCAGAATGTCAGATCCACAGGGCCAGGTATTATTTATCTGTCGTGTTCAATGCTGTATCTCCAGTACCTAGAAGAGCTCCAGTCACATAATGTAATGTGTGCTCAACAAATATCATTAAATATGTAACTACACTGAATAAATGAACACACTTTATCTGGTCTATGATTTCATCTGCATATTTGCACATGTGTGCACATCTGCATGTTAACCTCTCTACATGTGCTTATATGTGTGTATACAGATGGTCCCCAACTACCGGTGGCTGGATCTATGATTTTTCAGCTTCATGATGGTCTGAAAGCAATATGAATTCCATAGAAAACATAACAAGATTTTGAATTTGTATCTTCTCCTGGGCTAGAAATATAGGTGACGATCCTCTCTTGTGATGCTGGGTAGCAACAGCTCCCACTCAGCCGCGCTAATGCAAGGGTAAACAACCCATTCTCAAAACCATTCTGTACCCTAGCAACCACTCTGTTTTTCACTTACAGCACAGTTTTCAATAAATTACATGACATAGTCAACATTTTATTATAAAGTAGGCTCTTGTGAGGGGTGCTGGGTGGCTCAGTCAGTTAAGCATCCAACTCTTGATCTTAGCTCAAGTCTTGGTCTCAGGGTCATGAATTTGAGCCCCACATGGAGGCTACTTAATAAATAAATAAGTGAATAAGTGAATGAATGAATGAATGAATGAATAAGATAGGCTTGGTGTTAGGTGATTTTACCCAACTGTAGGCTCATCTAACTGTTCTGAGCACATTTAAGCTTGGCTAGGCTGAGTTATGGTGTTCAGAGGTTAGGTGTATTAAATGAATTTTTCACCTAGACTATTTTTAACTTGGGGCACCTGAATGGCTCAGTAAATTAAGCGTCCGACTCCTGATTCTGGGTGAGGTCATGATCTCAAGGTTGTGGGATCCAGCCCCATGTCGGGCTGCATGCTGGGCATAGAGCCTGCTTAAGATTCTATGTTTCTTGGCACCTGGGTGGCTCAGTAAGTTAAAGCTTCTGCCTTCTGCTCAGGTCATGATCCCAGGGTCCTGGGATCCAGCCTTACATCGAGCTCTCTGCTCAGCAAGGAGCCTGCTTCCTCCTCTCTCTGCCTGCCTCTCTGCATACTTGTGATCTCTCTCTGTCAGATAACAAAATCTTAAAAAAAAAATTCTCTGTTTCTCCTTCACCTACTTCTCCATCCCCCCTCCCCCCCAAAAAAGAATATTTTCAACTTACAGTGGGTTTATCTAGATATAAATCCATCATAAGTGGAGAAAGAGCTGTATGTCTGTATCAGCCCAGTTAGTGTGGCAAGGTTAAAATTTAAATAATAACAGCTGGTATTTACTGAATGTTTAAGATATGTCTAGCTAACCACTTTCCATGCAACAATGCAACAGCTCATTTAATCCTACCGAGGAGGCAGATATAATTTACTGTTTAAGAACATTCTCTGGGACCAAGGCTGCCTACATTCAAATCCAAGCTCTTCCACACGCTAGCTATACGACTGGACAAGTCACTTAGCCTTTGTGAAATTCGTTTTTCACATCTCTATAATGAGGGTAACAATAGCACCTATTTCACAAGGTTGTTGTGAGGACTAAGTGAGAAGATACATAGAGAGCACTTAGAACAGTGCCTGGCACACAGTAAGCACTGTATAAACCTTTGTTAATACTCCCAGTTTGCACAATTTACAGACCAGGAAAACTGAAGGTCTGAAAGTTTGAATCTGACAACACTGACAAAAGCGTAATAGTTTCCATTTACCAACTGCTCACTATATGCCATGTAGGCCTTTATTATATAGATAGATATGCATACACATATAAAAATATACACACAGCTAGACTTACATGCATGTGTGTATATACATACATTTACATACATATATACCTATACATACCTATACATATATATACATGCATATGTATACATACATATACATACATAAAAAAACAAAATTAAAAAGTTAAGAAACTTGAAAATAAGAAAATGGTAGCTATGTAAGGTGGTAGATATGTTAAGTAGCTTGAATGTGTTGAATATTTCACAGCATATATATATATATCAAATCGTCAAGTTGCACATCTTAAGTGTATACAATTTTATTTTTTAATATTTTATTTATTTGAGAAAGAGCAAGAGAGAGAGAGCATGTGCATGAGTGGGGGGAAAGGGCAGAAGGAGAGGGAGAAGCAGACTCCCCACTGAGCAGGGAGCCTGATGTGGGGCTTGATCCCAAAACCCCGGGATGATTACCTAAGCCAAAGGCATACGCTTAACTGACTGAGCCACCCAGGTACCCCAAGTATATACAATTTTAAATAGTCAACTATACTTCAGTAAATCTGGCATAGTGGGGACGAAAGAAACCTGCCCAGGGCTGCATAGCTTCTAAACGGTCTGTTTGTGGCCAAAGCTGGTACCGTCGAACACCCAGCACTAATGTGGGTCGTGTGCTGTGTCAGTATGTGCTTGTGCAGGTCTTTGTGTGGGATCTGTGTGTAAGGACATGTGAGTGCACGCGGCTCTCTGTTTCTGTGGTTGTAGGAGTCTGTATGCCCAGGTCAAAGTGTGAATGTTTTTAGAGATCATTCTGGTAAGTCCTCAACCGCTCTTCTCCAGTACAGCCACCAGAGGGGGCTCAGGAATTTTTTTCTCATCTTGAAGAAGATGTACACTAAAAACAAGCTTCCTTTTTAAAAATGCCAGTTGTTGAAGGGGATACGTAGGGTATCTGAGTGGCTTTTCATACTCTGAAGACGGAAAGCAGGCAGTCACTCAGACCTTAAATATCTCCACTATCCGGGCCATTTCTGTCTGAGAGCAGGCACCCGGCTCCCAAAGAACACTAAACCACTGAATTGCCGGCATCACTTCCACCTGTCCTGCGACACTACGAATGGCCCACTCGCTGCCCTCTGGCTATCCAAGGTCCCCTTCTGGAGCTCCTTCACAACCAACCAAGTGCTCTGTTTCCCTCCCTTTCCTTCTCCCCCACTCTACTGAGTTCCTTTGGCTGGTTGTTCAGATGTAATTAACACCCACAAGGCCAGGCTTCATCTCATTTAAACCTCCCAACAAATTTGGAGGCAAGAACCACTAATTGACTCTCCTCATTTAGTAAAAGAGAAATTGAGTCTCAAAGAAGAGGGTGTCGTGTCTAAGGTCATACAGTCAATATGGGGCAGAAGCAGAAATTAAACCCAGGTTCCTCTGAATACGGAGCCTCACCCTTCCATTACCCCATGTCAATCGGTGGGGCTGCGACTGGAACTCGAGCGGTGACAGACTCCTTATCAGGGCGAAATTCCATACCCAGGATTCTCAAACCTTAACATGCATCAAAATCACCTAAGGTTGTTATCTAAGAAAAAAACAAGAAACATGGGACCACTGGGTAGCTCAGTGGGTTAAGCATCTGCCTTTTACTTAGGTCATGATCCCAGGGTCCTGGGATGAAGTCCGGCATTGGGCTCCCTGCTCAGCAGGGAGCCTGCTTCTGTCTCTGCCTGCAGCTCCCCCTGCTTGCTCAGTCTCTCTCTCTCTCTCTCTCTCTCTCTCTCTGACAAATAAATAATTAAAATCTTAAACACACACACACACACACACACACACACACACACACAAGAGGCACAGAGAGTCTGGGTCTGCATTAGGCCCAGGAATTTGCCTTTGTAATAAGGAGCCCATGTGACTTCTACATGCATGTGGTCTCCTGGTCACACTGGGGAAAACCCAGGTCTCTTAGAAGGCCCACTCAGCCTCCCTCGAACACGGCAAGTTCTTGGCCAGCCAACAACAAAGCATCAGAACCATTCCAAATAATGATGGTGACCATTGATGGAGAGCCTGCCTCTTGCCAGGCACATTCCATTTCGGTTTATGATTACTTTTGAGTTCATTTTTGTGGAAGATATAAGGTCTGTGTCTAGGTTTTTCTTTTTAATGGACGTCTAGTTGTTTCAGTACCACTTGTTGAAAAGACTACACTTTCACCATTGAATTGCCTTTGCTCCTTTGTCAAAGAATAGTTGACCACATTTGGGTCTATTTCTGAATTCTCTATTCTGTTCCATTAATCCGTCTATCCTTTCATCAACAACACACTGTCTTGATTACTGTAACTTTATAGCAAGTTTTGAAGTCACAGTAGAAGCCTGAGTCATCGAACTTTGTTCGTCTTCAGTATCTTGTTGGCTGTTTTATGCCTTCTGCCTTTTCATACACCCTTTAGAACTGTTTTGTCTTTATCTACAAATAGTTTTCTGTGATTTTGTTCGGGATTCCATTGAATCTATAGAGCAAGTTGAGAAGAAATACATCTTAATAATATTAAGTCTTTCAAACTATAAATATGAAATAATTGCTCCATTTATTTAGATTTTTTAATTTGTTTCATCAGGGTTTTGCAGTTGTGCACATAAAGATCTTAGAAGTATCTTACTAGATTTATATATAGGAATTTAAATTTTGGTGATATTGTAAATGGTATTGATTTTTTTAAAGATTTTATTTATTTATCAGATAGTGATCACAAGTAGGCAGGGAGACAGACAGAGAGAAAGGGGGAAGCAGGCTCCCCGCTGAGCAGAGAGCCTGATGCGGGTCTCGATCCCAGGACCCTGGGATCATGACCTGAGCTGAAGGCAGAGGCTTTAACCCACTGAGCCACCCAGGCCCCCCAATGGTATTGGTTTTTAACTTTTTAATTTCAATTGTTCAATTCCAACTGGTCTATAGGAAAGCAATAACTTTTATATACTAACCTTGCATCCTATGACTGATCACTTTATAGATTCAAGAGGTTTTTTTGGTCAGTCCTTTGGAATATTCTACATAGATGATCATCTCCTGCACAAACAAATATGTAGGCACTTTATATACATTATACCATTTAATCCTTAGGATAACTCTGTACATCAGGTCCTATTAGTCTCCCCATTTTGCAGAGGAGGAAACTGAGGCTTAGCTACCTTAATTCAATTGTCCAAGGTCACAAAGCTTGGAAGTAGGGGAACAAAATTGTGACCCAGGTCTGCCTGTGTACACAGCCTTTGATTCCTTGCACTCCACCACAGTGAGCTACATTAAGTAATTTGCTGGACCAAAAGGTAACAGCTGCATGGGGTAGGGGAGTCAATCTCTGCCCCTGATCCACTGTGTGTTATTGGGCAAGTCACCAAATCCAAAAAAGCAAGTCATTTACATCACAGATCTGTAGACCATTGATCCAGCCTTTTTTTAAAAAAATTAAACTTCTTGTTTTCGAATGGAATTTAAATAGACATGTCCCCAGTGAATATACAGAAGTGGGCAATAAGCATGAAAAGATGCTCAACATCATTAGTCATTAGAGAAATGCAAATCAAGATCACAAAAAAAACGATACTTCAATACACAAGGATGGCTATAATTAAAAGGTAAAAATCACAAGTTTTGATAAAAATGTACAGAAATTGGAACCCTTATATGTTGCTGGTGAAATTGTCAAATGACACCACTACTTTAGAAAACATTTTGACAGATTGACTCATGCTCGTACTCTGACTTCGAAACTTACTATAAAGCTACAGTAATCAAGAAAATTTAAACACAGAGTTGCCACATAACTCAACAGTTCCACTACTAGGTATATTCTTTAGAAAACAGAAAACTGAAAATACAAATGCTTGCATAAAATTATTGATAGAAGCATTATTTATAATAGCCCCAAACTGGAAGCAATCCAAATATCTATCAAATGGCAAAAGAATAAACAAAATGTGGCCCATTCATACAATGGAATATTACTCAGCATTAAAAAGAATAAAGTATTCATACACACTTCAACATACATGAATCTTGGAAACATCCTGCTAAAAGAATTCATTCATATAAGACCATGTATTGTATGATTCCATCTATATGAAATAACCGGAATTGGAAAATCTATAAAGTATATTAGTATACTATATGTTATATATTTATATATGCTATATAAGTGATTATTTCAGGCTAGGGAGGATGGGGGAAGTAAGGAGTATCTGCTAACAAGTTCAAATTTCCTTTTTGGAGTGACAGAACTGCTGGAATATGACAGCAGTGATGGTGGCACAACATTGGGAAAATACTAAAAACCACTGAAATGTACACTTTAAATTGGTGAATTTCATGATAGGTGAATATGTGAATTATATATCAAAAAATAATCTGATCCTTTAAAAACAGAACTACTGGGGGTGCACCTCAGTGGCTCAGTGGGTTAAAGCCTCTGCCTTCGGCTCAGGTCATGATCCCAGGGTCCTGGGATCGAGCCCCACATCGGGCTCTCTGCTCAGCGGGGAGCCTGCTTCCTCCTCTCTCTCTGCCTGCCTCTCTGCCTACCTGTGATCTCTGTCTGTCAAATAAATAAATAAAATCTTTAAAAAAATAAAACTACTGGGGCACCTATGTGGCTCAGTTGGTTAAGTGTCTGACTCTTGGTTTCAGTTCAGGTCATGATCTCATGGGTTGCGGAACTAAGCCCCACATGGGGCTCTGTGCTTAGTGGGGAGTCGGCTTGGAGATTCTCTCTTTCTTCTCCTTCCCCCATGCTCTCTCCCTCCACCCACCCACCCCCCGTCTCAATTAAATAAGCAATAAATCTTTTTAAAAAATATAACTACCATATAACATAGCAATCCCACTTCTGGGTATATATATAGCCAAAAGAATTTAAAGCAGAGTCTCAAAGAGATATCTGCATACTCCTATACATAACAGCACCATTCACCATAGCCAAAGAGATGGAAGCAAACTAAATGTCCATTGACAGATAAACAGGTAAATAAAATACAGAATATCCATACAATGGAATATTATTCAGCCTTAAAAATAGAAGTAAATCCTGTCACATACTACAAAATGGATAAGTCTTGAGAACATTACATTCAGTGAAATAAACCAGTCACAAAAGGACAATATTGCAAAATACCATTTATATGAATGTGAAATAGTCAAATTCAGAGATACAGGAAATAAAATGTTAGTTACCAGGGACTAGGGAGAGGGGGCATAAGAGAATTGTTGTTTAATGGGTATAGATTCAGTCTTAGAAGATAAATAAGTTCTGGAGATCTGTTTCACAACAATGTAAATATAATTAACACTGCTATACTGTATACTTAAAAATGGTTAAGATGGTACATTTTAAAAAGTTTTTATATAAAAAAGAAGCCTATAAATGCTCAGAAAAATATTCAATTTAAATGGTATGAAAAATTACCAATCCTTCATATTTCCAATTCAATTTCCAAAGGAAAATCAAGGTTTTCACATATTAAAATTATCATCCCAACTGAGGTTTTTATTTCAAACTTAGAGAATTGCCCACATTTATCCCTGGTGTGGCATTCATAGTAAGAATAAGATATTCTATTGAAAATCTTGCAGGAAACAGTACTCGTTGACTACTTTAGCACAATTCAATGAGATGCGGAAATGTAAGGAAAAAATTGAATACTGTACTGTTAAATTTTATTCTACAAAAAACAAGAAACAATCTAAACCCAAACTATATTTTTAAAATAGAAGAAAAAGAAAATTTATTTTTAAAAACACTGTTTGGAGAAGGGAAGATGGCAGCAGAGCAGGAGGACCTCACCTTGCCTTTTCTCACAAATACAACTAGACCACTATCAAATCATCCTCCATACCTCAGAAATCAGTCTGAAGACTGGCCGAACAAACTTCATAACCAAAGAGAAAAGGCCAGATGGAAGAAGGTAGGAAGTATGGAGACGTGGCTTTGGGAGAGGAACAAATCATCGCTAATAAGGTGGGGAGAAGCCACGGTTACAGAGAAGAGTAAGAGACCGACTAGCACACGGGGAGTGTGGGAAAGAAAAATCCTCATAGCAACTGGCCTGGAAAGCAAGAGGGCCCGAATTTCATGAGTTCTTACAAACAGCCGGGCTTAAAGCCTGGAGTTTTAAAGGTCAGCATGCTTGGCTCTGAGAGAACTCAAGGAGCATTGGGGATGCTCTTGGAGAAAAGAGAGGGCAAACAGGGTGCAAACAGTGATCTTAAGAGCAGTTGGGGCACACGTGGGGAGGTTAGTTGCTCATCTCAGAGTGTGTCCCAAAGAGGCAGCATTTGTGGAGAGACCCCTCCAGGAACAAAGGAACTGGCAGAAGCCAGTTCCCTCCCCTGTGCCTCAACATAAGCACAGGGCCACCTGTAGGAACCAGTGCACCACTAACGCTCTCTACCTAACTTGCTTACATCAAGCCCTGGCCCCCATGCTCCAGAAGAACCAACCATCTCAGTACACTTGTCTCAGTCCCAGCATGTCTGGCCCCTCACTCAGAAGACCAGCACAAACCCCTGCCTACACTGCATCTCCCAACAAGAGTTTTGCAAGCCACGGTTCTAGTAGCAGTAGCTGTCGCAACCTACTACTTACTATGTTGTATCTCATTTCACAAGCAGACCGGAGTACACCTAGGTAAAACATCCCACATTCAGGCCAGGAACCAAATACTGCCACAACCAGCAAAGAGAACCTCTGCGGATGACTGGCCTGAAATATAAAGTGGCAAGGACAGAACAGCAGAGTGCACACAGCAAACACTGGAGGCATGCCTAGAAGCAAGAGGCCCTGGGGAACAGGAGACACTACACAGCAGGACACTACAGCACCTCTTCTTCATAAGGCAGTCACCCTTAAGAATAGATGTAGCTGGCTTTCCTGAAACACAGAAACAGGCACAAAGTCTTAGACAAAATGACAAGACAGAGGAATTTGTCCCAAATGAAAGAACAGGACAGGACCACAGCCAGAGATCTAAGCAAAACAGATATAAGTAAAATACCTGCTGGAGAATTTAAAGCAATGATTCACTGGACTTGAGAAAAGAGTGAAGGACATCACTGAGACCATTAATACAGAAATAAGACTAACATAGCAAAAGTGAAGGGCTCAATAAATGAAATGAGAAACACACTTGGTAGAACAAACAGCAGGCTGGAAGAACAGGGATGAATTAATGCCTTAGAAGACAGAGTAATGGAAAGTAATCAAGTGAACAAAAGAGAGAAAAAAGAATTATGTAAAATGAGAATAGGCTTATGGAACTCACTAACTCCATCAAACATAATAACATTTGTATTATAGGAGTCTCAGAAGAAAAAGAGAGAAAAGGGCACAGAAAATTTATTTGAAGAAATAATAGCTGAAAAACCTCCTTAATCTGGGGAAAGAAACAGATATACAGATCTAGGAGGCAGAGAGAATCCCCAACAAAATCAATGAAAGCAAATACACACCAAGACATATTGTAATTAATGTTGGAAAATAAAATGATAAACTAAAAAAATCTTAAAAGCAGAAAGACAAAAGAAGTGATTAACTTACAAGGGAAAAGCCATAAGGCTAGCAGAAGATTTTTCAACAAAAACCTTATTAGCCAGAAAAGAGTGGCATCATATATTCAAAGGGAAGAATGGGAAAAACCTGCAGCCAAGAATACTTTATCCAGCAAAACTATCATTCAGAAGAGAAGGAGAGATAAAGAGCTTCCCAGACAAAAACTAAAGGAGTTCATGGCCACTAAACCACCACTGCAAGAAGTATTAAAAGAAAGTCCTTGAGGGGCGCCTGGGTGGCTCCGTGGGTTAGAGCCTCTGCCTTCCGCTCAGGTTGTAATCTCAGGGCCTTGGATCAAGCCCCACATCGGGTTGTCTGCTCAGCGGGGAGACATATATATTTATATATATATAATATATATAAAAATATATTATATGTTTATAAAAAATAAAAAATTTAAAAAAAAATTTTTTTAAATGACAGTATGAAGGTAGGAAACAAGAAAGTGGTAAAAAAGAACATATCTATGAAAAAATTGTTCAAGGAACTCACAAAATAAAAGGATGTAAATATGACTAAAAGGTGGGGAGAAGAGAGTAAAGAATGTGTTCAAACATAAACGACCATCAACTTAATGTAGACTGTTACATGCAGAAGAGGTTATATACAAACCTAAAGATAACCACAAATCAAAACGATTAACAAATATGCAAAGAATAAAAAGAAAGAAATACAAATACACTATCAAAGAAAACCAGCAAACCGTGAAAGAAAGACAAGAAAAGATCAGAGAAAATCTTCATGTAAAACAACCACAAAGCAAGTAATAAAATGATGACAAATAATTACTTTGAATATAAATGGACTAAATGCTCCAATAAAAAGACACAGAGTGTCAGAATGGATAAAAAATAAGAACCGCCTTTATGCTTCCTATAAGAGACCCATTTTAAATCTAAAGATACTTGCAGATTGAAAGTGAGGGGATGTGGGGCACCTGGGTGGCTCAGTGGGTTAAGCCTATGCCTTCAGCTCAGGTCATGATCCCAGGGTCCTGGGATCGAGTCCCGCATGGGGCTCTCTGCACAGCAGGGAGCCTGTTCCTCCTCTCTCTCTCTCTGCCTGCCTCTCTGCCTACTTGTGATCTCTCTCTGTCAAATAAATAAATAAAATCTTAAAAAAAAAAGAAAGTGAGGGGATGGAGAAACATTCATAATGAAAACGAATGCCAAAGAACATCAGAGTAGCAATACTTAATATTGGACAAAGAGACTTTAAAACAAAAACTGTAACAAGAGACAAAGAAGGATACTATATAATCATAAAAGGGGATTCTGAATTCATGCACCCAACATGGGAGCACCCAAATATATAAAACAATTAAAAACAAACATAAAAGATCAATAATAACACAATAATAGTAGGGGAGTTTACCACCACCCTTACATCAATGGAAAGATCATCTCAACACAAAATCAACAAGGAAACAATGGTTTTGAATGACACACTAGACCAGATAAATTAAACAGGTATATTCAGAACATTTCATCCTAAAACAACAGAACACACTTTCTTTTCAAGTGTACATTGAACATTCTCCAGAAAATATCACATATTAGGCCACAAAACAAATTCAAAAAGATTAAATTCCTACCATACATCTTTTCTGACAACAGTGCTATGAAATTAGAAGTCAACCACAAGAAAAAAATCTCGAAAGAAAACAAACACATGGAGGTTAAATAACATGTTACTAAACAATAAAAAGGTCAACAAGGGGGAAAAAAAAGAAGAAATTTTAAAAAGCACATGGAAACAAATACAAATGAAAGCACAATGGTTCAAATCCTTTGGGATGTAGAAAAAGCAGTTCTAAGAAGGAAGTTTATAGTAATAAAGGCCTAACTCAAGAAGCAAGAAAAATCTCAAATAAATAGCCTAACCTCACACCTAAAGGAGCTAGAAAAATAACAAACAAAACCTAAAACCAGAAGAAGGAAGAAAATAATAAAAATTAGAGCAGAAAAAAAATGAAAATGAAAACAAAACAATAGAATAGATCAATGAAACCAGGAGCTGATTCTTTGAAAAAAATCAATTAAAGAGATATATCTCTAGCCAGGCTTATCAAGAAAAAAAGAGAAAGGACCCAAATAAATAAAATCACAAAGGAGAGAGGAGAAATAACAACCAACACCACTGAAATACAAACAATTAAAAAATATTATGAAAAACTATATACCAACAAACTGGACAACCAAGAAGAAATGGATAAATTCCTAGAAACATATGACCTATCAAAACTGAAACAAGAAAAATAGAATATTTGAACAGACCAATTACCAGCAAAGAAATTGAATCAGTAATCAAAAAACTCCCAACAAACAAAAGTCTAGGACCATATGACTTCACAGGCAAATTCTACCAAAGATTTAAAGAAGAATTAATACTACTTGTTCTCAAACTACTCCAAAAAACAGAAAGGAAGAAAAACTTCCAGATTCATTCTTTGAAGCCAGCATTACCCTATGCCAAAACCAGATAAGGACACCCCTTACAAAGAACTACAGGCCATTATCTCTGATGAATATAGATGTAAAAAAATCCTCAACAAAATACAAGGAAAATAAATCCAACAATACATTAAAAAAATCATTCACCACAATCAAGTGGGATTGATTCCTGTGTTGCAAGAGTGGTTCAATATTTGTAAATCAATCAATGTGATATATCACATCAGCAAGAGAAAGAATAAGAACCGGGGTGCCTAGATAGCTCAATTGGTTAAGCATCTGACTCTTGATTTCAGGTCAGGTCATGATCTCAGGGTGATGAAATCGAGCCCCGTGTTGGGCTCCATGCTCAGCAAGGAGTTTGCTTGAGATTCTCTCTCTCTCCTTCTACCCCTCACCCTGCTCGGATGTTCTCTCTCTCAAATAAATAAATCTTTAAAAAACTATAAATAAAAAAATAAGAACCATATGATCATTTCAACAGATGAAGAAAAAGCATTTGACAAAGTATAACATCCATTCATGATAAAAACCCTCAACAAAGGAAGGTTAGAGAGAACATACCTCAAAATAATAAAGCCCACATATGAATAACCCACAGCTAACAGCATCCTCAATGCAGAAAAACTGAGAGCCTTTCACCTGACGGTCAGGAACAAGACAAGGATGTCCAGGCTCACCACTTCTATTTAACATAGTACTGGAAGTTCCAGCCACAGCAAGCAGAAAGCAAAAAGAAATAAAATGCATCCAAATCAGTAAGGAAGAAGTAAAACTTTCACTGTTTGCAGATGACATGATACTATTTATAGAAATCCCTAAAGACTCCACCAAAAAACTACAAGAACTGATAAATGGGGGCGCCTGGGTGGCTCAGTGGGTTAAAGCCTCTGCCTTCGGCTCAGGTCATGATCTCAGGGTCCTGGGATCGAGCCCCACATCGGGCTCTCTGCTCAGCAGGGAGCCTGCTTCCCCCTCTCTCTCTGCCTGCCTCTCTGCCTACTTGTGATCTCTGTCAAATAAATAAATAAAATCTTTAAAAAAAAAAAGAACTGATAAATGAACTCAGTAAAGACAGTAAAGACAGAGGACACAAAAATCAATCTACAGAAATCTGTTGCATTTCTATACACCAATAATGAAGCAGCAGAAAGAGAAATTAAGAAAACAATCCCATTTACAATTGCATCAAAAAAAATAAGATATCTAGGGACAAACCTAACCAAAGAGGTGAAACACCTGTATTCTGAAAACTATAAAACGGTGATGGAAGAAATTGAAGATGACATAAAGAAATGGAAAGACATTCCATGCTCATGAATTGGAGGAAGAACTATTGTTAAAATGTCCGTACTACCCAAAACAATTTACACATTTGTACGAGTCCTATCAAAATGCCAACAGCGTTTTTCACAGAACTAGAACAAACAATCCTAAAATTTGTATGGAGCTGCAAAAGATCCCACATAGCCAAAGTAATCTTAAAAAAGAAAAACAAAGCCGGAGACATCACAATTCTGGACTTCAAGTTATATTACCAAGGTGTACTAATCAAAACAATATGGTTCTGGCACCAAAATAGACATACAGATCAATGGAACAGGCTAGAAAATCCAGAAATAAACCAACAATTATATGGTGAGTTAATCTTTGACAAAATAGGAAAGAATATCCAGTGGGAAAAAGTCTCTTCAACAAATGGTATGAGGAAAACTGGACAGCAGCATGACAAAGAATGAAAGTGGACCACTTTCTTACACCAGACACAAAAATAAACTCAAAATGGATTAAGGACCCAAATGTAAGACCTGAAACTATATAAATTCTGGAAGAAAGAACAGGCAGTAGTAATTTCTGACGTTGGCTGTAGGAACCTATTTCTAAATGTGTCTCCTGAGCTAGAGAAACAAAAGCAAAAATAAATGATTGGGACTACATCAAAATAAAAAGCTACTGCACAGCAAAAGCAGTCAACAAAACTAAAGGACAACCTACAGAATGGGAGAAGATACTTGTATCCCAGGGTCCTGGGATAGGACTGAGTCAGGCTCCTTGCTCAGCAGGGAGCCTGCTTCTCTCTCTGCCTGCCACTCCCCCTGCTTAGACTGTCTCTCTCTCTTTCTCTCTCTCTCTCTCTCTCTCTCTCTCTCTGACAAATAAATAAAATCTTTTTCTTTAAAAAAAATAGAAAGAAAGAAAGAAAGAAAGGGGACGCCTGGGTGGCTCAGTGGGTTAAGCCGCTGCCTTCGGCTCAGGTCATGATCCCGGGGTCATGGGATCGAGTCCTGCAATGGGCTCTCAGCTAAGTGGGGAGCCTGCTTACTCCTCTCTCTCTGCCTGCCTCTCTGCCTACTTGTGTGTACTCACTTACTCTCTCTCTCTCTCTGGCAAATAAATAAAATCTTTAAAAAAAATAAAAAAGAAAGAAAGAAAACTGCAGACCAGCATCCCTTATAAATATATGCAATGTCCTCAACAAAATACCAGAATACCAAAATCCAACACCTCATAAAAATAATTTTACACCAAGTGGGGTTTGTCCCAGGAGTGTAAGGTTGAATCAACACATGAAAATCAATCAATATAATAGATCATATCAATAAAGGAAAAAACACATGATAATCTCAATAGATACAGAGAAAATTTTTGAGAAAATATAAAATGCTTTCATGATAAAAACTCTCCACAAACTGGGATGCCTGGGTGGCTCAGTGGGTTAAGCCTCTGCCTCAGCTCAGGTCATGAACCCAGGGTCCTGGGATTGAGCCCCACGTCGGGCTCTCTGCTCGACAGGGAGCCTGCTTCCCCCTCTCTCTCTGCCTGCCTTTCTGCCTACTTGTGATATCTCTCCCTCTGTCAAATAAATAAATAAAATCTTTAAAAAAAAAACTTTCCACAAACTGGGAACAGAAGAAAACTTCCTCAAACTGATAAAGGACATCTATGAATAAGCCACATACTTAGGGGGGAAAGACCAAAAGCTTTCCACCTAAAATCAGGAACAAGACAAGGATATCTGCTCTTGCCACATTGTATTGAAAGTTCTTCCAGGGTAAGTGGACAAGAAAGGAAGAGAAAAAGCATCCAGATTGAAAAGGAAGAAGTAAAACTATCTCTACTCACTGAAGACATAATCTTATAAAAGATTGTAAGAAAACACCCACCTCCACCAAAAAAAAAGTTGTTAAAGCTAATAAATGAGTTCAGGAAAATTATAAGATACATGATTGATATACAAAAACTAGTTGTGTTTCAAAAACAAAACAAAACAAAAATAGTTGTCTTTCTATACATTAACGATGTATACCCAAAAATTAAATTAAGAAAATAATTCTATTTACAATAGTATAAAAAAGAATAAAACATTTAGGAATACATTTAACAAAATAAGTGCAAGGCTTATACATTGCAAACTACAAAACTCAGTTGAAAGAAATTATAGGAGACCTAAATAAATGGAAACATATCCCATTGCCCATGAATTGGATGACTTATTATTATTAACATTATTACTCCCAAAAATGATCTACAGAGTTAACCAAATCCTTGTCAAAATTTCAGGTGTCTCTTTTGAAGAAATGAACAAGTGGTTCATAACATTCTTATGGAAATGCAAGGCATCTCAAATAGCCAAAACAGTGTTGAAAATGTGCAAAGGGGTGCCTGGGTGGCTCAATTGGTTAAGTTTCTGACTCTTGGTTTCAGCTCAGGTCATGATCTCATGGGTTGTGAGATCAAGTCCCATGTCGGATTCTACACACAGTGGGGAGTCTGCTTCAAGAGTCTCTCCTTCTGCCCCTCCCCCAACTCGTTCTCTCACTCTCTCAAATAATAAATAAGCCTTTATAGAAAAAGGAGAACAAACTTGGAAGACTCACACTTCCCAATCTTAAAATTTATTACAAAGCTACAGTAACGAAGACTATGTGGTGTTGGCATAAGGATAAACGTACAGATCAATGAAATAGAATAGGGAGTCCAGAAATAAAGTCATATATCTATGATTGATTGATTTTCAGCAAGGGTACCAAGTCATTTAATGGGAAAAAAAACAGTCTTTTCAACAAAAGGTGTTGGAACAACTGGGTATCCACATGCCAAAAAAAAAAAAAAAATGTATTTGGGCCTCTAATTCATACCATACCAAAAAATTAACCCTCAATGAACTAAATATCTAAATTTTATTTTTTTAGATTTTATTTATTTATTTGAGAGAGAGAGAGAGATAGCGAGAGAGGGAACACAAGCAGGGTGAATGGGAGAGGGATAAGCAGGCTCCCCAGAGAGCAGGGAGCCTGAGGCAGGACCCCACGATCATGACCTGAGCTGAAGGCAGACCAACTGAGTCACACAGGCACCCCTAAAGATCTGAATTTTAAAACCAAATCTATAAAACTCTTAGAAGGAAATGTGGGCATAAATCTTCAGGTTTTGGATTAGGTAATTTTTTTTTAAACATGGCATCCAAAGCACAAACAACAAAAGAAAAATTAGGTAAAATGGACCTCATCAAAATTAGAAACTTCTGTAGGTCAAAGAACAGAAAAAGAAAGTGAAAAGACAACCCACAGAATCGGAAAAAATATTTGTATATCATATATCTGATTTAAGAAAAACTTATATAGACTATATAAACAACACTCACAACTCAACAATAAAAAGACTAAAAACCTAATTAAAAACAGGCAAAGGGGGGGGCACCTGGGTGGCTCAGTGGGTTAAAGCCTCTGCCTTTGGCTCAGGTCATGATCCCAAGGTCTTGGGATCGAGCCCCGCATCGGGCTCTCTGCTCCACAGGGAGCCTGCTTCCCGCCCCCACTCTCTCTGCCTGCCTCTCTGCCTACTTGTGATCTCTGTCTGGGAAATAAGTAAATAAAATCTTTTTTAAAAAATAGGCAACTGAAGATCTATAAAGAACCTATAAATATATGAAAAGATGCTCAACATCATTAATTAGTAAGAAAATGCCAGTCAAGAACACACCAAGATACCATTTCATATTTGCCATAATGGCTACGGTTAAAGAAAAAGAAATCAGAAAATAACAAGTGGTAACAAGGATGTGAAGAAATTGGCATTCGTAGTAGAATATAGTATGGTATAACTGCTTTGGAAAAAAATGTGACAGTTCCCCAAAAAGTTAAACATAAAGTTGCTACAGAAGCTAGCAATTCTATTTCTATATATATGTACACTTAAGCAAGTAGAAAACATGTGTTCACAGAAAACTTATACACAAACGATCATAATAGCGTAGTTCAAAACAGCCAAATGTACCAAAAACTCACATACTCATCAACTTATGAATGAATCAACAAAATGCAATCTATCCATAAAATGGGATTCTACTCAGCCATAAAAATAATGAAGTACTGATACATGTTACTACATGCGTGAACCTTGAAAGCATCATCCTGGGGCATCTAGGTGGCTCAGTCAGTTAAGGGTCCAGCTTGATTTCAGCTCAGGTCATGATCTCAGGGTCATGAGGTATAGCCTTGCATTGGGCTCTGCACTCAGTGGGGAATCTGCTTGATCTTCTCTCTCTCCCTCACCCCTACCCCTCCTCCCACTCCACGCATGCACATTCTTTCTCTCGCTCTCTCAAATAAATGAATGAATCTTTAAAAAAAAAAAAAAAAGAAAGCATTGTGCTAAGTGAAAGAAGTCAAACATGTAAGGCACATATGAAATGTTCTGAATAGCAAATCCATAGAAACAGAAAACAGATTAGGAAAGAGAGGCACAGTTTATTTACTTATGGTCTCAGGGCTACAAAAGCAGCAAATTCAAGATCTGAAATCACATCTTTCTGATTGAGTGGCTCCTAACAACTCTTCTGTCTTCATACATTCATCATTCACCCAACAAGTATTGATGATATACCTAAAACATGCTAAACACCAAATCATGAATCAGACACAACGAACCACACCTTCCAGGAGGTCACAGTAGAATATGGAAGACAGATGTGAAAACAAAAAGTTTAAGTGTCCACTCGAGACTGAAATGAGGACAATTATAGCATTATCTCAGAGAAGAGAAGGTTGTGTTAGTT
This sequence comes from Mustela nivalis, assembly GCF_964662115.1. Taxonomy (NCBI): domain Eukaryota; kingdom Metazoa; phylum Chordata; class Mammalia; order Carnivora; family Mustelidae; genus Mustela; species Mustela nivalis. Next base: position 11,924,378 of record NC_139040.1, read on the forward strand.
TTGAGTCTTCTGAGGCCAAGGATTAAGGGAGCAAGGATTATATTAAAGGAAATGCCTATGTGAGAGAAAATGGGAAGGAAGCCAAATAAACACTGGGAGAGTCATCAGACCATGGTGCAAGTCTGACATGAATGAAAGAAAGAGGGAGAAAAGATTGGGTGGTGGCACCCTAGCTGTGGTTGGAGATTCCTTAAACCAAAGTCACAATCACAGAGGAGCCACATCTCCCAGGAACAAGTCAGCTTTAGTCATCCTCCTGCCTTCAATCATTCACCAGGAGCACCCCAGGAAAAACACGGCCTCAAAGCTAACCTGGAGATGGACTTCACAGCAGGGCATCTGGGACTCTTGGTCAACTATGCTCCGTGTAGTTGGAGATCCTCAAGTTGCTGTCCTTATTGTCACCACAAGGGTTAAGTTTCGGGGAAAGCTTTTTCTGGCATTGGTAATTTATAACTTAGGTTCTAAGATTATACCTCATTTATGGATAGAGACAGGACAAGGAAGAAAAGCAAGCACTGTGTAGAAAAGGAGACTGGACTGGTTCTTGCAAAGACTTATGCTAACTATGGGACTTAGCCCTTGGACATTCAACAGAGTTTTTCTTGTTCTAGTTATGTCCCCAGTGCCTTAGGCTTATAATCTAGTATTTACTAAATATGCTACAAAACAAAATATAACTAGATTAGCATTGAATGTCACCTTGCTCACTGTAATTTAGCTCATCATTTAACACTTGGAAAACTTCGTGAATTAATATTCGGTCATTCCAGGCAGAGTACTCCTAAAGATTTGTGAGTTCATTTACATGTTTATCTGCTCTTTTCTCCATGAGAGTAGGACTGTTCTTCCGCATGATGATTAGAATGAATTGGATATTTTGAACTCATCCATCAGATTTGGAAATGATATCTTAATTGGCAAAGGTGTTTAACAGTTAATTGAACATTTCTACTGTGAACTTCCATTTTTCTTAAGTACAGAAATAGCACAGCAGGGCCATGGACAAGTAAAGAATGTCACATGAACACCTTTCTGTATCTGTCTTGGTCTCTGTGATAATCCTGTTTTCCTCGCAAACTCCTATGCACATAGTAGGGCACTCAATGAACATTTCATGATTTCATTTTCTATGAATTTGTAAACATTTAAGTACATGGGAACAAGTGTGTCTTTGTTATATGTGGCTACTGAGAAATTTAAAGTGATTTTATAATAAGCTTTGAAAATCTGAATGTTACCAATTCATGCAGGTAGAGTATTTGGTGTTCGGGTCCTATCCAAATATATCATCAGACACCTATACTACATCTTCCATCCCCTTCTCTTCTTCCAAACCCTCTTCTTATAGCTGCCTAGAAGTTATAATAATATATGGAATCCAGTCTTAAAGCCTAAAGCACAGTTATTTTCTTTAACCAAGAATAGAGAAAGTCATCTTTTATTGTGTAACTTTTTCAACCATGAAAAATAATTCTCTATATTCTTACACAGAAAGTGTGGCCATCATTCATCTTTAATCTTTCCAGAATTGGTGCCAACCAAGAGGCATTATATTTGTTCCAATTTACAAATAAGTGTTAATGAAACTACTTGTTGAGAGCTGCTTATATGCATATTAATTTAGTGCCCATAACCAAATTATAATTGCACCATCACTTGAAAAAAAAACTGTTATTCAAAGCATACAACACACTGGCCATTTGTCTTTCTTCAACACTTCCATTCTGGCAGCGTATCCTTCTCTTCACATTTATTTATTTTTTTGATTGGCCTTTGCTTCTTATTTCCAGATATTATTTACCTGGAGAAGTCTCAATGCAACAGGAAATAGGTACTTGTTAGTCTGGGTGCACCAAGAAGGAGAAGATACCAAGAGGGATTTATTGGAGAAAATACACATGAGGGGAAATACACCATGTGTATGGAGAGAGCCAGAAGAGACTCAAGAACTGTCAGACAATAATATACATCTAACACTGTGAAGGAGAGAAGGAAGGAAGGAAGGATGGGTAGGAAAAGTCTTACACTGCAGTACAGTTTTAAGAAAATTTCAAAAAGACCACTGGAAAGTTCTTGAGCCAAAATCACCCTTTAGAGGAGTTCTGTATCTCCCGAAAGTGGGTCTGCTTTAGTATCCTTGATGTACCCAGTCACTGGCTGGGAGCAGCCCATGGGAAAATTGGTCTCCTGCAAATGCAGTGGAAGATTACAGAGCTCGGCAACTGAGATCATCATTCAACCAGGCTCCTTGAAGTCAGAGATGTGAGAGGTGCCTTTCATGGCCACCACATTTCTCATAAAAAAAATAAATAAATAAAAGTTCTGCCTCTCATTTCACACTCCTCACTAAAAAGCACACAAATAGGAAGCAAAGTCTCATTTAGGGCAGAGGTGACTTTCTCCAGGGCAGAAACTCACTGATTCATTCAGCTCATACTTTAGGGATGCAATTAAACCCACAGTTCACACAGAGTTGCATTCAAATCCCACCTCCCCCAGTTGGTGGTTGCATGAATTTAAGCAACTCACTTAAAACTGAAGAAGTCTTAAAAACACACCAAAAAAACTGAAATCTCAACTGTTTCATCTGCTACATGGAGATAATGATGACCTCATTTACCAAACTGGGACTCTTGGGAAAATGAATTAAGCTCCCAGGTCCCATGAGAGAAGGTATGGCTTGGCTTAAAAAATTTTCCTTTTTAAGAAAGGGAAAGAAAGATCATGGGGGCGTGCATGAATGGGATGGGGGTAGGAAATCAGAGGGAGAGAAGGAATCCCAAACAGACAGCATTGAGCACAGAGCCTGACACAGGGCTCTGTCCCATGACCCTGAGATCCTGAACTGAACTGAAATCAAGAGTTGGACTCTCAACTGACTGAGCCATCCAGACACCCTTTGGTTCCTAGTTTCTTAGCACAACGCTCCTTCCTCTTCCACAGTCACTTGATGCAAAGTCTAAAGAGAGGAGTCTCTATTTGTCATCTCTTTGCCCAAGAAGTCTGGATTTTTCCCCCTTGACCTCAGCTATTATTTATTTTTAAACAGTACCTTCCCTTCTAGGATCAGTAACCCCGGCCTCAGATTCAGAGAACCACGCCTCCCCTTAATCTAAACATGTAGTTCCCATGGAAATCACCATAGTCTAACATGACCCCATGTGGTTGTACACTTAAGCCAAGCTGGATCAATCAGAATCCTTCCTGAAAACTTTTAAAACCAGAACTGGGGAGCAAATCAGTCAAAATTATAAGATGTAATTGTCTAGCACACTCTCCACAGCCAGGGTTTCTGTCAGGAGAAGAAAGTCAGTGTGCACAACCAGAGAGGATGAGTGTGGCCATATACTGCTCTAGATTAATGACAGAGAATCTCATTTGTACTCAATTTTCTGGATCAAGTTATTCCTATGGATGTGTAGTTCAAACTGTTCCATGGATTCTGATAATCATTTTTACCTAACGGACTTTGAAGTAGTTTGCTCTCACAATTAAGTGTTCTAACAAAAATAAGTAAGATCCAATCGCTGGCTCCCTTGACTGGCTCACATTCTTTCCCAAGTAAGAAACTACCAGCCAGTGAACTTCCCTCAAAACAAACAAGTGTACACCTGAAACTATATAACATTCAATGTCAACTACACTTTAATAATAATTATTTTTTAAAAAGAAACAAGTATGGACTTGGTTCTCCTGTCATGGCCTTTTCCTTCCTCCAAATCTTACAGAGTCGATTAATTAAAAGCATAGACTTTGGAATCTTACAGACTTGGATTTGAGTCCCAGTTCTTCTATTTATTGGCTATATGATCCTAGGCAAGTTAATTAAACCATCAGAGCCCCAATAACCTCATCTCTAAAGCGGAAATAGCAGTTACCTCCAAGTGTTGTTGTGACTGTTCCTTGAATCAGTGCACACAGAGAACTTCCCATAGTGCCTAAAACAAACCAAGCCTTCATGGGCAAATGAAAAGAAGTAGTTGTACTTCCATGTGCTTGGGAAGAAATAAAACAACAGCTGGTCACCTTTAAGCACAGTGGAAAGTTTCAGAGTTGGCTTCTAACTTTCCCACAGGAGGCCTCCAATGGGAAGATAAAGGCAAATCAAGGATGCGGTCTACGAGGCTTTCAACCTTTCCCTCCATAATCAAAGTAATCTAGGTACAACTGGATGACCAGAGAGAAAGACTCACTTTGTCCACTAATGACCTGCCAGCTTTCCCCCACCTTGGTCTCCTGAGGTCAGCTGAGCTATTTAGACCCGTATTGATAAAATGAACATAAACTAACAGACACAGTCAATGAGGAAAATTTCTTTCAGAAGATTATTAGCCAATAACTGAAGAAGGGATGATAGAAATTAAAAAAAAAACAACACATCATTTTCCTGGCCATAATGAAACAATAAATTCAAGCCAAAACTGTCAGTGGATTCATAAACCACTGGGTAAAAAGCTGATAGAAAACAGGATATTCCCATGATGCCAAAGTATCACTCCAATGATTGTGTTAATCACCAGGAAGAAAATATTACAAAGGAAGAATTAGTCTGTTACCACCTAAACCCACTGTTCAATCTTGTTATCTCTGATAGCGGGACTTATGTGCCATTTACCGTGTGCCCCTTGATGTGTACACATCACCTCTGAATGATTCATGAAGAAAAATATTGAACCAGAACCAGATCAAGCTCTTAGTTCTAATATGCAGTTTCTATGAACTACAGAGGATAAAATAACAAGTTAGGGGTACCTGGGTGGTTCAGTCTGTTGGGCAACCAACTCTGGATTTCAGCTCAGTTGATCTTAGGGTTGTGGGATAGAGCCCCACATTGGGCTCCACACTTGGTGGGAAGTCTGCTTGTGATTCTCTCCCTCTCCCTCTACCCCTGCCCCTGCTTGTGCTCCCTCTCTCTCAAATAAATAAGTATAATCTTTAAAAAAATAGCTACTTGGGGTTCCTGGGTGGCTTAGTCATTAAGCATCTGCCTTGGACTCAGGCCATGATCCCAGGGTCCTGGGATTGACCCCAGCATCAGGCTCCCTATTCAGTGGGGAGTCAGCTTCTACCTCACTCTGCCTCTTCCCCAGCTTGTGCTCCTGCTCTCTCTCACTTGCTCTCTCTCTTAACAAACATACAAATAAATAAATAAATCTTTTTTTAAAAAATAACAAGTTAACACCATGAGGAAAACATGAGAAAAACTCAGAGAGTGGGGGCATTCCACAGGACAGTTGGCCCGGGTATCTGAAAGAAGTCAATGTCATGGTCTTTTGTGCTCTGTTCACTAAATGCAGATGTGGGGTGGCAGGTTCCCCACACACATGCTACAAGCAACTCTCCAAACACCAACTGGGCGTGCTACAATTAAACTCGATTCTGACACTGTCTATCCAGAAATAGGATCAGATACCACAGGTTAAGGATTCAGTCCTACAAGACCATCCCTCCCCACACAGTTGTTCCCAGTACTTGACCAACTGGCTATAAATCAAAGGCCATGCCTCCCACCTTGGGTTATTACTTTCCCAGAGCAGCTCTTAGAATTCAGAGAAACATTTTACTTACTAGATCACTAGGTATTATGAAAAGATATAACTCAGAACAGCCAGATGGAAGAAATGCATAGAGCCATGCTCGCTCCAGGCATGCCACTCTCCCCCAGATATCCAACATTGTGGAAGCTCTCCAAACCCAGTCCTTTTTGAGTTTTTATGGAGGCTTCACTACATAGCCAAGATTGATTAAATCATTGGCCATTGGTGACTGATCCAACCTTCAGGCCCTTTCCCCTCCCTGGAGGTGTTGGGGGGTGGGACTGAACATTCCAACCCTCTAATCACATGATTGGTTCCCATGACAACCAGTCTGCCATCTTTAGGTGCACTCCAAACGTCACCTTATTAACATAACAAAAGACACTTTTTTTTTAAACTCTTGCTTTGGAAATCCCAAGGGTTTTTAAGAGCTCTGTGCCAGGAACAGGGCCAAAGACTGACTATATATTCCTTATTATAAATCACAATATCACACATGGGGGGTAAAAGGTGGAGAGATAGCAGGACTGTTCTAGATTAGAAGAGACTTAAAAGCTATAACCACCAAATGACACTTGATTGGAATCTGGTTTGAATAAACCAGCTATAAAAACTCATTTTGGGTTCAATCAAGGAAATTTAAATGCAGCCTAGATGTTAAAGGATATTAGGGAATTATTGTTAATTTTGTTAGATGTGATAACAGTACTATGGTTATATAGGGTAAATGTCCTTTTTGTTAGTGATGTGTGTAAAAATAGGTAGGGGTGAGATATAATGTATGTAATTTATTTTGAATATTTCAAAAATAAACTAAGCAAGTATAGTGAAATTGTTACAACTGTTAAATCTAGATGATGGTATATGAGTGTTCATTGAGCTATTTACTCTACTGCTCTATATGTTTAGAATTGTTCAAAATAAAAATGTTTTAAAATAAAGACAATTTTCATGTATACAAAAGCTGAAGGAATTCATTACCAGCAGAAGTGGAATACAGGAAATGTTAAAGGAAGTCTTTTAGGCAGAAAGAAAATGTTACCAGATGGAAATCTGGATATACACAAAGGAATGAAGGATACTTAAAATGGAAAATATAGGAGTAAATATAGAATTTTTAACTTCCTTTTAAAATCACTTTAAAAGATAACTGAGTCTTTTCCACTTGGACCTGGACTAGAGATTATACATAGCCTATGGCAGATTGAAAAATTAAAATTTGTCAAAAATTATAAACGGGCAAATAGGGGCGCCTGGGTGGCTCAAGGGGTGGGCCTCTGCCTTCAGCTCAGGTCATGATCAAGGCCCGCATTGGGCTCTCTGCTTAGCAGGGAGCCTGCTTCCCCCTCTCTCTCTCTGCCTGACTCTCTGCCTACTTGTGATCTCTCTCTCTCTGTCAAATAAATAAATAAAATCTTTTAAAAAATTTTTTAAAAATGGGCAAATAACCAGTAAAAATATGTATTCTCACTTCTCTTAGAAATTTGGAAGCTCTGGCAAGTCTGGTCCTTACATTTCCTCACCACAGCAATTGTCTTGAGTTGAATGATGGCTGGCCTTGATCTCCTTTTGTAAAGGGGAAAACTGATATTTATTTTCTCAGACAAAGAGAACAACAATTTTATAGTTAAGGAAAAAAGGGCAGAGGAAGGCACCAGAAACTGTTCCATCTACAAGTTCATGGCTAGTCCGCTAGGACACCAGGCTAGAAAAGCAAAATGGCTTCTGACCACACAAGCCCTTCAGGGAAAATGAAAGTCTCTTGTTCTGTTTTGTTTTTTTCTGGGAGTTGTTTGCCTGCACTGGATATTTAGTATGTCTTGTTGGGGTTTGCAATAGATAGTGCTTTAATTTTTTTTTTTTAATAAATATCTCATGGGTTGGAATAGATGATACAGTTTCACTAGCCAAAATTTGCTGTTTTTGAGAAAGTGGGTATTAGCACTTTCAAAAGAGCATGGGATTTTTTCTCAGAGCTTTTTAATAAATCTTATTTTTTTTTAATTGTGTTATGTTAGTCACCATAAAATACATCATTCGTTTTTGATGCAGTGTCTCAAGGTTCATTGTTCACATACAACACCCAGTACTCCATGCAATACATGCCCTCCTTAATACCCATCACCAGGCCAACCCATCCCCTCCCCCCCTGTAAAACCTTCAGTTTGTTTGTCAGAGTCCTCAGTCTCTCATGGTTTGGATTTTTCTTAAAGCCATTTTGGAAGACCTCACAGAGGTGAAAAGAATATATGAGACCAACAATTATTTTTTTCCTCCTTTTTCTCAAATTTGGAAATTTGTTCCTCCGTGAGATGGCTGTAAAAATTGTGGAACTCTTTAATGCCAACGTTAAGGAAAAGAATGATGCTTTTATTGCATTAGAGAATGAACACCCAAAAAACCTGGTTTCTGGTCCCATTCTCTACACATGTGAGTGGTGTGAGGAAAGCATCACAGGGATACCTGGCATTTCAAGTCTTATGCTTTGTCCCTCTCTGCACTGCTTGCAATCTTATCCTGAACAAGCATAGAGTCACAGAGTTAAAAGTGTTTCCCAAACTCAGTGGTCTGTACTTGCATATGCAAAATGGAGAAAAAGAATTTCCTACACAAAATCAAGATAAATGTTTAAATGAAGGGAAACTACCCACGACTAACATCATACTTAATGGTAAAGGATTAAATTCCTTCCCCTGGGGATCAAAATATAAGACAAGGTGGTCTGCTCTCACCAGTTCTATTAAATGTTCTTCTAAAATTGTAGAGGAGGCGAAAAGGATATAAAAGGCATCCAAACTGGAAAGGGAGCGTTGAAATTATCTCTATTGGCAGATACCATGATCTTTCATAGATAAAGCTATGAAGAATTCACCAAAAAGCTACTAGAGCTAATAATAAATGAGTTTAGAAATCTTGTAAGATACAGATCAATATACAAACATCAAATGACTTTCCATATACTTGCAATGAAGAATCTAAAAATAAAATTAAGAAAATAATTCCATTTATAACAGCATCAAAAATAAAAAATAGTTAGAAGTACAGTTAACAAAAGAGGTACAAAACCTGTCCACTACAAATCACTGAATGAAATCGAAGGAGACCTAAATAAATAAAAAGATATCCCATGTTCATCAATTGGAAAATTTAGTATTGTTAAGCTGTCAGTACTCCTCCACACTGATCTGCAGATTCAACAGAATCTCCAACAAAAATCCAACTGGAGTGCTGTGAAGTGTGTAAACCTGGTGATTCACAGACCTGTACCCCTGGGGATAAAAATATATGTTTATAAAAAATAAAAAATTATATAAAAAAAATCCAACTGGATTTTTTTTGCAAAAACTCTAAATCTGATCCTAAAATTCATATGGAAATAAAAAGGGATTTAGAATAGCCACAATAATCTTTTAAAAAGAACAAATTGGAAGAACTCAACACTTTACAATTTCAGAAAACTAGAGGAGTTAACACTGTATAGTACTAGCATAGGATAAGCATATGGATAAACACAGTTGAGTCCAGAAATAAGCCCTTATATCCATGGTCAATTGATTTTTGACAATGGTGGCAAGACAATTCAAAGGAAAAAGAATTGCTTTTCAACAAATATTGCTGTGACAACCAGATACCCACATGCAAAAGAATGAAGTTGAAACCCCAACTAACACCATATACAAAAATTACTCAAAATGGATGAAAGATCGGGGCACCTGTGTGGCTCAGTTGGTTGGGCATCTGACTTCAGTTCAGGTCATGATCTCAGGGTCCTGGGCTTGAGCCCCTGCATCTGGCTCTCTGCTCAGTGAGGAACCTGTTTATCCCTCTCCCTCTGTGCCTCTGCTCCTCCCCCCCATCCCCTACCCCTGCTCATGTGCGTGCTCTCTCTCTCTCTTCCCCACCCATGTAAACAAATAATCTTTAAAAAATGGATAAAAGATCTCAATGGAAGAGCTAAAACTGCAAAATTCCTCAAAGAAAGCATAGATATAAATCTTCATGACCTTGGATTAGACAATAATCCCTTACATTGGACATCAATATTACTAGTGAGAAAAGAAAAAAATAAAGTATAAAGTATACCTTCTCAACTTCAAACATCATACTTAATTACTTTTGTCAATTGTTAATTTATTAATAAAATAAAAATATTTTGATATAATATTTATTAAAATATTATAACTCAGTAATAAAAAGACAAAGAAAATTTTTTTTATAATAGACAAAGAATCTGAATAAACATTTCTCCAGAGAAGATATATAAATGCACAAGAGGCATATGAAAAGACACTCAACATCATTAACCATCAGGGAAATGGAAATTGAAACCACAATGAGATGCCACTTCACACTCACTAGAATGGCTATAATCAAAAAGACAACAGTTACAAGTGTTATAGAGAATGTGGAAAAATGCAAATACTCAAATGCTGGTAGTGGCCATGTAAAATGGTTCAGCAACTTTGAAAAACAGTCTAGTAGTTCTTATAAGGGTTAAACATAGAGGTACCATATGACCCAGCAATTCTATTCCTAGGTATCTACCCAAGAGAATTCAAACATATGTTCACACAAAAACTTGTATACAAATATTCATGGTAGCATTAGTCATAATAGCAAAACCTCTAAGGGCACTGTACTTGTGCAGAAAAAAATGTCCTTTTTGTTAGAAAAGCACATAGAAATTATGTACAGGTGAAACATCATTAGGTCTGTAATTTATTTTAAAATATTTCCAAAACAGAAGAAGCAAATATAGCAAAAGTTTTACCCAAGTGTCCAACAACAGGCCAAAATTTATGCACAGGGGTGCCTGGTGGCTCAGTCAGTTCATGTCTGACTCTTGGTTTCTGCTCAGAGTCTTGATCTCGGTGTCCGGGAATCGGAGCCCCAAGGTAGGCTCTGTGCTCAGTGGGGAGTCTGCTTAGGATTCTCTCTCTCCCTTTCTTGCTACCCCTCCCCCGATCCCTGCCTACCCCCGGCCCTACTTGCAGGCTCTCTCTCTCTCAAATGAATGAATAAATCTTTGAAAAAAATTTACTCACACACGTATCCTAGTTATTAAATCTAGGAGAAGACAAAATAAAAAGAGTGATAAGCAAATAAACCAGTAAACTTTAAACACAAACCACTATCATGTGATCAGGAAGTATAATGCCTCTGTTAACAAATATTTCTTGGAATAGAGTTATAATACAAGAGGAAAGTACAGTACTAATCCAGAGCTCATTTTCCAGATTAATTCAATACCAGTGAGAGGGAACAAGGGATAAAGTAAAAGTATAATAAATTTCTCTTCTTGTCATGGTGAAGTGGGAAGGAGAGACAAAATTACTATTTAACTTTTTAAACTGATAGAGAAATATAGGTTCAAGTATATTGTTAATCATTAAAATGAAAGTGATAGAACAGAAATTTGAGGTAGAACTTCCAACTACCCTAAAAAATAAAAAACTGGAGGGTTGCCTGGGTGGCTCAGTGAGTTAAAGCCTCTGTCTTCGGCTCAGGTCATGGTCTCAGGATTGATTGAGCCCCACATCGGGCTCTCTGCCCAGCAGGGAGCCTGCTTCCCCCTCTCTCTCTGCCTACTTGTGATCTTCCTCTCTGTGTGTCAAATAAACAAATAAAATCTTTTTTAAAAAAAAGAATTAAAAGCTGGACAATATGAAACTTGTTTGTTCTAGTGAAGTTGAGAAAATAAAATGAGGGAAATGACAGGAAATCATACTCCACAGGAAATATTTTTTAAAAGATAGAAGGAATAAGGAACAAACTATTACAACAAATGCAAATGTGCTGATTTTCCTTATTGAAACAAAAACTCTCAGACTAAGTAAAATAATTTTTAAAATCTAGCTACCAACTATTTGTCAGAGGAATACCTAAAATAATTTGAAAAGAGGAGCACCTGGGTGGCTCATGGGTTAGGCATCTGACTCGATTTCAGCTCTGGTCCAAAGATCTCAGAACTGTGGGATCAAGCCCTGCCTTGCACTCCGTGCTGGGTGTGGAGTCTGCTTAAGAATGTCTCTCTTTTTCTCCCTCTGCCCCTCCCTCCCTCTATAAAAAAATAATAAATAAAATACAAATGAAATATGGGAAAACCTATACCAGGCAAAGCAAATAAAATGGACATAGGAGGCCATATTAATCTCAAAGTTGACTATAAATCCAAAAGGATTAAATGAGACTTAAAGAGATAATTATAATAATTAAGGATAAAATTAAAAAGAAGATATTAGAAACACATAGATAATTCATCAACCTATAATCATATGGGAAAATTTTAAGAGATCTCTCTCAGAATTTTATAACATCAAGTAAATATGTAATAAATAAAGGTTTAAATAATATATTGGGTAAGCTTATTTTTAATCAATATAGAAAGAATTTTATATCCTGAAGACAATGTGTTTCCTTAAATGTTCTTGGAACATTTCTGAAAAAAAACAGAACGCTTGAAACACTTTAATCAGCCTCAAAGAACATGTAAAAACTCTAAAGTTTTACATGCTCTATTGCCTGACCACAATTTTTTAAAATAACACAAGAAGTTAATAATAAAAAAGTAGGTGTGAATTTTTAACCATCCAGAGGAAATCAAAACTGAATTACAGACAATATGAAGACTATAGTAAAGGATCAAAACCTATAAGACGCAATGAAAATCATGCTCAGAGGAAAACCCATAGCCTTAAACTATTCTACTGTTAAAGAAGAAAGACTGAAAATACATAAGCAACATATTCAACTAAAAATGAGCCAGAAGGGGCACCTGGGTGGCTCGGTTGGTTGGACGACTGCCTTCGGCTCAGGTCATGATCCTGGAGTCCCGGGATCGAGTCCCACATCGGGCTCCCAGCTCCATGGGGAGTCTGCTTCTCCCTCTGACCTTCTCCTCGCCCATGTTCTCTCTCACTGTCTCTCTCTCAAATAAATAAATAAAATCTTTAAAAAAATAAATAAATAAATAAATAAATAAAAATGAGCCAGAAAAGTGAATTGGGAAGCCAAAACAAAGTATGGTGAAGAAATCAATTTAAATTAAACATAAATTAATATATATTATTTTAAAAACATAAAAGTAGATATGATCAGTAAAATCAATGGCTTCCTTTAGAAAAGCTAAGTGACCAGAAAAACAAAAACAAAACCATATATTATAAGCAATGATAAAGCGGATGCAGAAGAGACTCTTCAATTTAAAAGAAAATGGTATGAATAATTTTATGCCATTGAAAACTAGATAAAATGGACCATTTTCTGGGCAACCATAAATTTGCAGAATTGACTTAAGCAACAAACACTGTAAGTAGAACAAAGGCCACAGAAGAATTCAAAAAGCATATCAAACATCTATCACCAAAAAATTGTTTTAAATCTTGTATTCTTCAAATGCTTGGGAAATAGGTAAATGTTGTGTTATTTCAGTTATTCCAGATTGCAGAAAATGTTTATGCAATAAATTTGGAAGATTTTGTAACACGTGTACTAACACCTGATGAATATAATACAAATTCAATATCACTTTGAAATTTAGATGCATATATCCTAATTATTAGTAAATCAAAACCAGCAATGCAATAAGAGAACAATGTACTATAACCAAGTAGGTTTTAATTTAGGAAGGTAAAAATGGTTCAACATAAGTTAAGTTCATTACATTAACTGGTTAATGAGATTTTTTTTTTTTTTAAATAAGAAGGTCAGGGGGCGCCTGGACGGCTCAATCAGTTAAGTATCGAACTCTTGATTTTGTCTCAGTTCATGATCTCGGGGTCCTGGGATCTAGTCCCACATGGGGCTCTGGGCTCAGAGGGGAGTCTGCTTGCCCCTTTGCCTCCCCTCTCCCACCCCACCTACAGCTCAAGTTCTCTCTCTCTCTCTCTCTCAAATAAAAAAAAATTTTTTACAATTTTTCTAAAAAGTAAAATAAATAAATAAATAAAAATAAAAAGGTCAGCCCATTATGTGTTAAAAAGGTATGTAATAAATTTCAACAGCTGGGGTGCCTGGGTGGTTCAGTCATTAAGCATTTGCCTTTGGCTCAGGTCATGATCCCATGGTCCTGGGGTCAAGCCCCGAAGTGGGGTCCCTGCTCAGCAGGAAGCCTGCCTGCTTCTCCCTCTCCCACTTGCCCTGCTTTTGTTCTCTCTCCCACCGTCTCTCTGTCAAATAAATAAAATCTTTTTTAAAAAATTAAACCTGAGAAACATAATAGAAACCCCTTTATCAATACAAAAGGAGGTATGAAAAGGGCGCCTGGGTGGCTCAGTGGGTTAAGCCTCTGCCTTCGGCTCAGGTCATGATCTCAGGGTCCTGGGATCGAGCCCCGCATCGGGCTCTCTGATCAGTGGGGAGCCTGCTTCCCCCTCTCTCTCTGCCTGCCTCTCTGCCTACTTATGATCTCTGTCAAATAAATAAATAAAATCTTTTTTTAAAAAAATATATTATGTATTAAATATAATTATATATAATTAAATATATTTTAAAAATATATTATGTATTAGAAACCAATGCAATATCATAATAAAATTCAATGCTCAATAAAAATTAAAATTGAAACCAAGACAAGGATGTCACTGGCTCCATATTGTTCTCAATCTTTTATCTGATGCAATCAGACAATAAAAGGAAATGAATAATAAATGTTTAAAAGGGAGAACACATGATACAACTGTCCTCAAGAAAATAAACTATCAGAATTCATAAAGGGTTCAGGGGCACCTGGGTGGCTCAGTGGGTTGGGCCTCTGCCTTCGGCTCAGGTCATGATCCCAGGGTCCTGGGATGGAGCCCCACATCGGGCTTTCTGCTCAGTGGGGAGCCTGCTTCCCCCCACTTTCTCTCTGCCTGCCTCTGCCTACTTGTGATCTCTGTCTGTCAGATAAATAAATACAATCTTTGAAAAAGAATAAAATAAATAAAGGGTTCAGTAAAGTGGCCCATCATAAGCTATGCATAAAAACAGTGCACATTAGTTATGCCAATAAGCTGCTGGCAGGTATAATGAAAAGAAAAAATCTCATTCAAAATATCAATAAAAATTACTCTCATTCTCAATAACAATAAAAATTATGAAATAGCCAGGGGGAAAAAAGAGATAACAAGAAAAGTATAAGAACCATACTAAGAAAATGATAAAATTTTTTAAAAAGTACATGAAAATAAGACCTAAACCTTGCATGGGGGACTCAATTTGGTAAAGATGTTTGTCTCCAGAGATCACTCATCTGCTTAATGTAATTCCACTCAGAACTCTATTTTTTTCCAAATTATACACAAAATAAATTACAGATTTACCACAATCTTAAATAATAATAGCTATAACTTATTGTGGACTTACCATGTGCCAGGCATTTGGGCTAGGTAGGATCTTTACAATCATTAACTTTAATACTTGGGATGATTCTATTTTTAAACTCTTTTTAAAGATGGAGAAATCATGGGGCACCTGAGTGGCTCAGTGGGTTAAGCCTCTGCCTTCGGCTCAGGTCATGATCCCAGGGTCCTGGGATAGAGCCCCACATCGGGCTCTCTGCTCAGCAGGGAGCCTGCTTCCTCCTGCCTCTCTGCCTACTTGTGATCTCTGTCTGTTAAGTAAATAAATAAAATCTTTTAAAAAAAAGATGGAAAAATCAAGGAACAAAGAGGAAAAATGATCTAAATTTACACAGCCAGAAATTAATAGAGCAATGACTCAAACACAGATTTTCCTACTTCAATACCCCTGCTATTTTTTTTTTATTTTTGACAAACGTTGCATATATTTAAGGTGTGCGATATGATGTTTGGATACATGTATTCGGTGTAGGTGTGAAATGATGACCACAATCAAACTAACATATCCCTCACCTCCCATAGTTACCTCTCTGTGTGTGTGGCGCACGTGTTTGCATGTGGGGTGCACGTGTTTGCGTGTGTGATGAGAAAAGGAGATCTACCATTATCATGGTGAGCCTTGCCTATTCAAGTGTGTAAAAACTTAAAACCCCTCAAGTATTAGAAGAAAGGAGAGGCCTTTTTGTATTTCTTTTTTAATCATGGATTGGAAGGTCTTTCTTTGCTTGACATCAAGGCCAGGAAATAACAAGGAAAAACCCAACAGCTCTGCTTACATAAAAATTTAAAACTTTTGTATAGAAAATAAAAAGACACCAGAAACAAAGGTGGAAAAAATGACAAATGGGAGTAAATATTTGCAGTGTTTATGGCAGTTACTATCCATACAATACAAAAAGCTTCTACATATTAATTTTAAAATAACAACAAAAAATAAACAGGGAGTTCACAGAAGACACCAACAAAATATCAAGAAACAAAAAGATACCCAATTTTATCAGAACCAATTCAATTCAATTTTATGGAACCCTTAAAAAGGAAGAGGATTTATCTGTGCTCACATAAAAAATGTTCACGAGATGTCATTGGTGGAAAAATAAAGTTACAGGGTACTATAAAGAGCCTAATCCCAGTCAATAACAAATTTTAAATATATGCATGTTGTGATTAGAGTTTGAAGGGTATACACTACATAATAGTGGGAATTTAGGGGAATAGGATTATAAAGCAGGGGAAGGTGTAGAGTCTCATTTTCTGTTGCATGCGATTTTGCAGGGGTTTTTTTTCCCGCAACGTATGTATGCTTTGATAATGTATATGTATCAATTTTATAATAATGTTGATTAAAAGTAATTTACATTGGAAAATCTACACATGGAACAAATTGTATATTACAGATTGCATATTAGATATCAAAAATATATCTATGAAACAAGCCAGAAAATGTGAAAAAATACAAGGTAAAATAATGACATTTATATTTGTACCGGGGAGGGAAGTGCAGAAGAAATACATTTAGCTGTGAATGGTTATCTCTGGGGTTCAGGGTTGCAGAGGCCTTTAACTTTTATTTAATATGGTCCATCTCTGTATCGTTCAACAAGTGGAGGAAAACTGCAGCCGTCAGTCACACAAACTAGTGAGAATTTCACTGGCCCAGGGATGAGAAAAACAAGGTTCTGATGCTAACTGTCCCTCTTCCCCTCTGAGTTTCCAGTTTTCCCATCTGTAAGATTGGTTAACCCTCTCCAGTGCCTAAAGGTCTCCCAGTAAGTATGGCTCTATATAATTCAAATTTTATTCATTAAAAAAACAACCCTATCAGCATTTGAAAATTGCCTAAAACTGATTACATCTCATGAGCGAAGAAAATTTAAACCTCGAAGAGTTCACAAGTGCCATCCTTGGTGCCTGCTATACACCCATTAAGATTGTTTCCCCAGGCAATTATCTATATCCTGATGGTTGGAAACAGCCAGCTAGTAGGGACTGGGGTTTTTGCACAATAGGAATGACCTCTGCTGGTTTCATGATCTAAAAAAGCACAGGTCAAATTAGAAAGTTTTGTTTTGTTGTTTTGTTTGTTTTGTACTTTTGTAAACACACATAAGTTAGACATTCAATTCCTCCTTTGACATGGTTCTCTGGTTTTACCAGTTCACAACCCCCCACACGCCCCGCCTCCACCCCATTCCACCCCTCTGCCCCTTTCACTCTCAGAGAGATTGTAACGTTACTGAAAGAACACCAAAATACAATTCTGCTCGCCATTAATCCTTGTCTTCTCCAGCCCTCCACAGCACAATTGCCTCTCTATTTCATTCATTGCTCCCCATCTACAACCTGCACATATTTGCAGTCAATCAGAGAAGTAATTACTTCTGTACAGGAACGCCACAAACCAACTCTTACTTCCACTAGACACAAATATCAATTAAGCATAAAATTCAATTTTGGATTGAACTGCTGCCGAACCTCCCACCAAAAAAAAAAAAAAAAAAAAAAAAAAAGAGAGAGAGAGAGAGAGAAAAGATTCAGTACTATTCTTTAGCAGGATTTCAGGCCTTATTTTTTAAAAGGTGGGGTGTGGTGGGGGAGCAGAAATCCCTTCAAACAGTTTAAAATGTCCTGTTTTTCATTCTTGGAGCAAATTTCTTGGTGCAAAACTTAGGTGAAAAGCTGCAAAAATAGATCTCAGGAATATAGAAAATGATGTTCCACATTTTTCAGTAGCCCAAAAGATGTTTTCTGTAAATCAGATAAAAACTGCCATCTGAAGAGTGTCACTTGGATAATAATGGTAGAAACATATTCAAGGTAAATGAGGGTTGGTAAGGATTAATGCTGCAAAAATACGAAACTTTGTTCTTGTGATTGACTTGTCTGAGGCATGTAACCATTTGAAATACATATGCTAAGAGAAATCAAATATTGCAAAAAACAGTGAAGCTCAGATTTCATTATATAATCCAGTAATTGTTTTTCAAATACTTAAAATTTAACAAAATCTACTATCCTGGCAAACACAAGAGAATCCTCCTGAACTAAAATTGCATGAAGATATTTTGTCTTGGGAAATAGTCCTCCCATTACTATTCTAAGTTCTGTTATTCTCTTAATGACCTGTTTTTCATTTGAAGTTGTGTGTGTATGTGTGTGTGTGTGTGTGTGTACATGTATACAATACATCCTACACAGAGACAAATGCCCACATACCTGATACAAACACGGAGGGGGGTGGTTGCTGGTCCTTGACCAGCCTGTCTTCCTTCTCTTATTAATACAACTTCTAATCACACACCAGAGCCTATAATCTTGAACTTTGGAAAAACAAAATACATTCATCGAGGTTTGAAAAGTAACTCCCAAGAAATGCATTCCTAAATCCTTTAAAATAAACAAATAAAGCGTCCAAGAATAGGAATTCAAGGAGATTTAAATTTGAATTAGCTTAACTACTTTTGACAAGTTTACACATGAAAGACACCAAGATTGTATGTACTACTTGCTGCTTTAAGAAGTTTCATTCTGTCTTTCTATATAAAAAGTTTCGGCCAAAGTTAAATCAATCTCCTCTACTGATTTTCAACATTAGACAAATACCCAGCCCTTTTTTTCTTTTTTTTCTTTCTCTCTCTCTCTCTCTTTTTTTTTTTTTTTTTTGAACCCTGCTTTCAGCTTGACTTTTTCCCCAATTGAAATTCAGGCTCTCAATGGTTGGTTTTTCTTGGTTCTAAATGTTGATAAAAAAGGGTTTTCTCCACTCCCTCAATTTGATGTGACAGGCTTCTGACATGAATAATGGAAGCATTTCTTTCACAGGCAAATCAAC
Organism: Mustela nivalis; assembly: GCF_964662115.1. Classification (NCBI taxonomy): domain Eukaryota; kingdom Metazoa; phylum Chordata; class Mammalia; order Carnivora; family Mustelidae; genus Mustela; species Mustela nivalis. The sequence goes on from NC_139040.1 coordinate 11,943,091, forward strand.
TTAATTTAGCAAGCCTTTATACTCTCAGTGGGCAAGCCACAATCCCGGAGATTCCATGAGAGCCTTTAAGTTAGACGAAATCTTTAGAATTTGCAGAAAATGTATAAAGTAAACAACACTTATTTTGTCACAATACTTGAATAACTTTTATGCAGGAGTTACAGATGAATATATTACTTCCTAATCAGATCTTGATTTACAAGCAATTTACAAGCTCAAGGGAAACTAGCCCTCAGTAAGAAAAATAAGAGAAGTCTCTACACAAATAAATTTTAAAGCCTAAAGATTGAAAACAAAACACAAGGAGAAACTGAGAAAACAAAAAAACAAACACCCTCTCCCTCTGAAGAAAAAAGACAAATAAAAGTCAAGATACATATACCTTTCAGGGCCGAGAGGAGTTTATAACAGCTTTAGAGAAGAACTATTTTGAACAATCATTTTTAGGCAGGATCTTGGGAGAACTGAGAGGGCAGCACTTCCCTATCCGCCAGACTAAAAGGAATAGATCCTACAGTCATTTCCACTTCCTAATTCAGGACCCAGTTATCTCCCCCCCGGAGAACATTTCAAGACAGAAAGAGACATGTTAATAATGCATTAGTGAAAGAGGGACTCAGAAGAATAAAACTAGACATATGGCTTCTGAGTTGGCCATTGAGGAATGATTAAAAAATGAAGGAAACCAGACTCAGAGAGCAACAGATTTTGCATCAAAACAGTCTCTAATAGAATATGGAGGTTGACATTTGCCCTCTGGCCTTCTGTATCATTTTTTTAAGGGCAAGATAGGAAGAAAGGAAAGAACACAGGACTGGGAATCCAGAGACCTGCTCCCACCTCAGCCAGAAATTTCCTGCGACCTTTGGTAAGTCCCTCCCCCTCTCTGGACCTCTGAGTCCTCTTCTGTTCAATGAGAAAGCAGAACTAGGTGATTTCGAAGGTTCCTTCCAATTCCAAAATGCTCGATTTCCCCATGCCAGTGACAAGAGTCTAGATGAATATTGATAAAAGTACTCAATTATTACATATAATTCAGAAATCTTAAAGAGCTCTTTACAACTCTGGGGTTGGGCCTTGAGCAGATGTCCAAATTTACTGTTGGCAGACATATTTTTAAAAAATCAGTTCTTTGTATTCTTAAATGTTTTTCTTATCATCAACTTCTGAGAATATTTATAAAATGGTAAACTTTAAATATTTATAAAATGGTACCTACATGCACACTTGTTGCAGGACTCTCATATTACAATTTTCAGCATACAAATAAAAATAGTCCCAATAATACACTCTTTGTTCCAATAATATACTCTTTTAACTAAGATACTTGCTGTCTTACTGTTATTTAAAATTTTTATGAAGATCCATTCAAGTAAAAACAATAACTCACTTGGCTAATGTCAGACTTTTCACCTTATATTCAGTCTCACTCTATATATTAAGGCTGTGGCATTTATAAATTAGGAGGCAACAGTCACAGTTAAAAAAAAGATGCTCTAAATTTCATATAATAATAATAATAAGCTGTACTGAATAAATATTCACATAAATATTTTTTCAGAGAATAAAGAACCATGTGTTTTTAAAATATATCTATATCCTATATATCTTTAAGCCATTCTCCACCCCTTCTCATAATTAGCTAATCAGCCAATTAGGGGTTCCAACAATTACAAATGTCAGGGAAAGTAGAAAGGAAAGAAAAACAGGAACCTATCAAGGTAGAAGACAATCCTTTTACTTTAAAGGGTGTCCACCATTAACCTCTGAAGAATTCTACTCTACCTTGACGGATTGTTATTCCCAGTCTCGACCCCTCCCACCTTCTCTCCCTATTATAATTGTTAGGTCAGTTAATTGGCTGATTAAGGATACACTGGAATTTTTATTAACTGGCAATTAGAGTTAGACCCAAGGCATACAGAATCCCTTCGGATTGGGAGTGTCACTTAAGTTACAAAGATTAATAAAGTCAAATGGATTTTAAAGTATGGCTTGGTTAATTTAGCCTTCTCATATGGATATTTTAGCATCATCCATAGCTTTAATACCATCTCAGTTGCTTTCAAACCAAACTGCATTTGAGAGCAGCAATCATTTATTCTCCAAACAGGAAAAAAAAAGGGGGGGGGGATATTGTATAATCACAAGCCCTAGAGATGTTTCCATCCACTATAATAACAATTCCTGTATTTTATTCACGACATTCTTGTATCCTTTCTATCCAGAAGACCCAAGCTCTGCCTTCAAAAAACCCATAGGAGTATGATACATGGCATGCCCTCATCCCCTTGGCCTAGTTAAAGCCTCGCAGTCTCTTTTCATAACTTCTCTGAGACAAGGCAACAGTTAATGAAGACCCATTACACAAGATGTCCAGTTATGGCCAAGGCAAATGCTCCCTTACAATCTCAAAATAGTTTGTGATATTATAAGAGAATGGTATGCTTGTATTAAAATTATGACCCACTGAGGCAGAATGAAGCATGTCAACAGGAGCTGCAGAAAAATGCTAGAGGTACATAAAGTAACAGTTAAATCCAAAAGCTTTGGATCAGATATCTCCCAAGTCAAAATTCTGGCTCTACCAGGTACTTAGAAGTGTGATCTTGGGTGACTTACTTGGCCTGTGTGACCTTTGTTTTTTTTTCATCTGTAATATGACGTTAATAACAGCAGCCACCTCATAAGTTTAATGGGAGGATTATGAGATAACACAGGCAAAGAGTTTATCTCAGTGCATGGCAAGTAGTAATTGTTCAATAAACAAAAGCTATTATCGACATGACTGTCTTTCCTTGCTCAATTTCCTGGCTGTTTGTATAAACCAACAGGCTTATAAGAACATCTGCAATTCAGTAGACAGTCTGAGAACTTAAGAAAACCTACAGGACAGGGATCAGAGAACACAAAATCCTGGTGTGTGAAGGGTGGACGGAGTTTGACAGTGGTAAACCCAGGATTGGAGAAATGTCACATTCCCGGGATCTAGGTCTAAATCAGGTTGACAGGACCACGAAGGCCAAGGGGCTGTCCAATTGCTGACGCCTGCGGGTTATTCACAAAACCTGCTGCACTTTCAGAGTTAGACACATGGAGAATTATACCAGATAACTCCGTACCCCATGGGCACAGAGGTTAAAAGCATGGATTGTGGAGCCAGACTGCTCTGCTCGGGGTTTAGTTTTGTTTTGCTTTTAAAGATTGTAGGGGTTTTGTGGGGGGGGGTGTTGCTGGTTTGTTTGTTTTTCTAGTAATCTCCACCTTCAACGTGGGGCTCCAACTTATGACCCCAAGATCAAGAGTCG